>NC_077232.1:30163106-30367117 GCF_027887165.1 Monodelphis domestica
AGAAAGGCAAATATCCTGCCTTCACAGCATCATCCTAAGGAAGGACACAACATCCAAATAACTTTATACATACAAAGCATAGACGGCTTGATGAAAGGTAATCTGAGAGGGAAGGCATAAGCAGGAGGCAGGAGGTGAGAAGTAGAGCTGGCACTGGGAAAGGCCTCCTAAAGAAGGTTGAATTTGAGCTTGGTCTTTTTTTTAATTGAAAAATTTTATTTAATTAATTAATTTAGAATATTTTTCCATTGTTATATGATATGTGTTCTTCCTCCTCCCAGCCCCACCCCCCCATAGCCGACACACAATTAATTCCACTGGGGTTTACATGTATCATTGATCAAGACCCATTTCCATATTATTGATAATAGTATGAGGGCAATTGTTTAGAGTCTACATCCCCAATCATATCCCCATTGACCCATGTGATCAAGTAGCTCTTTTTCTTCTGTGTTTCTGCTCCCACAGTTCTTCATCTGGATGTAGATAGTATCTTTCTCATAAGTCCCTCCAAATAGTCCTGGATCATTGCATTGCTGCTAGTAGAGAAGTCCATTACATTTGATTGTACCACAGTGTATCAGTCTCTGTGTATAATGTTCTCCTGGTTCTGCTCCTTTCACTCTGCATCACTTCCTGGAGGTTGTTCCAGTCTCCATGGAACTTCTCCACTTTATTATTCCTTTTAGCACAATAGTATTCCATCACCAACATATACCACAATTTGCTCAGCCATTCCCCAATTGAAGGGCATCCCCTCGTTTTCCAATTTTTGGCCACCACAAAGAGCACAGCTATGAATATTCTTGTACAAGTCTTTTTCCTTGAGCTTAGTCTTTAAGAAGAATCCAGAAAGCAGAGATAAGGAAGGAGAGCATTCCAGATAAAGGGGAGATCCAATGGAAAACTACAGAATTGAAAGACATGTGTCTTGGGTTAGATTACAGAGTATGGTGCTAGATTGCAGAATGTATAGAGGGAAAGAAAAAGGATGGAAACTGGAAAGATAGGAAGAGACCAGATTGGGAAGTATTTAAAAAGTCAAAGAGAAGATTTTTATATCTATAATCCTGGAGGAAATAGGGAGTCTTTGGGGTTTAGAGAGTAGGGGTTCCATAGCTGGACCTATGCTTTAGGAAAATCACTTTGATATCTGAATGGAGGATGGATTGAATTCAATCTACTTCAACTGAATAAACATTAATCCAGTGCCTGCTATCTTCCAGGCACCATATTAGCTAATGGGGATAAAGCAACAAAAAGGAAATACAGAGCCTTCACACATAGTATTTAGGGGCATGATGCCCCTGAGATCTGGAAAATCTATGAGGAATTTTTTGGCCCCCCCTTGGTACCAGAGAAGTCTGAATTTCTTTCTTTTTCTTTTATGGATGGCATGATTTTAAAGTAACTTTTATGCATTTATGAGTTACTACACTTTTAAAGATATCTCTACATTTCTAGCCTTTGTGTGTCATCACCTGACTTTTGCATTCTTTATGGAAACTTTTTTATTTCAAAAATTATATTTATGACATGAAAAGATAAAATGTATATATAGTATTAAAAGATATGTTGCTATTATACAGTACTATACATCTATTTCTATTTTTATTTTTTAATTTATTTTTTTAACCCTTACCTTCCATCTTGGAGTCAATACTGTGTATTGGCTCCAAGGCAGAAGTTTGGTAAGGGCTAGGCAATGGGGGTCAAGTGACTTGCCCAGGGTGACACAGCTGGGAAGTGTCTGAGGTCAGATTTGAACCTAGGACCTCCTGTCTCTAGGCCTGGCTCTCAATCCACTGAGCTAACCAGCTGTCCCCTATACATGTATTTTGAAAAGGGAAGGGAAAGTAAAAGGCACTTTATTTTTTCAAATTTTTCTGATTATTCTCAATTGTTCCAAATTGCTTTCCAAAATGGTTCTACCATTTCACAGCTCCGCTGATGAGGCATTAGTATGCTTACCATTTTCTTACCTCTCTAACATGGACTGTTGCCATTTTTGGACATCTTTGACTATTTTCAGGGCGTGAGTTGAAATCTCAGGATTGTTATGGTAGGTATTTTCTCTTATTATTCATGATTTGGAACATTCTTAAATGTGGTTGTGAATATTTTATAATCTTCTTTTGAAAGTTTATAATATATTTATGCATTTCTGAGTTTGTACACTTTTTTTCTGTGGCATCTGCTGGCCTTCATGTGTCATCTGTGGCTTCTGTCAAACTCCACCCCCCAAATTTCAATTTAATTTTTTATGCTGATCCATGATAAAATGAAACTGCAATGAGGAAAGTCGTGATGGGGAATGGATAGCTCTAGTTCTTGTCTTAGAGGAATTTACATTCTGCTACTGGGAATTAACCTGCAACCAGAAATGGACCTCTCTTGGTCATTTTCCCTCCTTTCCCAATGAGTTTAGTGCCTGGCTCCCAATCATCATCTCCATCCAAGGGCAGGTCCTTTTCCATGTTGATGGCCTTCAAATACCCTGAATTTCAAGTTCTTCAAGCTTCTTCAATACCCATGACCACTTGCTCCACTCTACCCTACCCACCTTGGAACTTACCATCAAACAAGATGAGATTTTTCCTCTCCAGTATTGTCTCCAAGAAAGAAGGGTTTTATAAAAAAATAAAAATAAAAAAGTGGGCCGGAGAAAGAAAGAAAAGAAAATCCAAGCCACATGTGGCTGGCTAGCTCTCTTGGTTGCCTCCTCGACGAGCAAGCTATGCCAGCCCAGAGCCAGACCACCTGCTTCCTCAGTCCATGGTTCCTGGGGAAGATACCCACTTCCTCTCCTCTCCATCAGTTTGTATACTTTTTGTGACATCCCTTTCCTAAGCCTTTTTGATTGTCAGACTTATACCTCAGTCTGGACAAGAAGTTGGTCTCTCAGATGTGCCTGGAATGTTTACATGGTGTTTAGAGTAGCCACATAGCACACATATCGCTTTTCCTATCATGGTAGGTAAGAAAAGGGAAGATTCCACCCATGGCTTCAGAGAGATATGGTTCAAAGGTGCAGACGTAAGTTTTTGCTTTAAAATCAAAAGGTTGGGGGTACCTGGGTGGCTCAGTGGATTGAGAGCCAGGCCCAGAGACGGGAGGTCCTAGGTTCAAATCTGACCTCAGACACTTCCCAGCTGTGTGACCCTGGGCAAGTCACTTGACCCCCATTGCCTAGCCCTGACCACTCTTCTGCCTTGGAACCAATACACAGTATTGATTCTAAGATGGAAAATAAGGGCTTATTTAAAAAAAAATCAAAAGGTTGCTAGTGCTGGAAAAAAGGACTTTTTAGCACATGCAATATTATCATTAAAACTCAAAGGAGTTTGAGTGTAAAATGTTAGAGACAGAACACAATTGTGTCTGGAAGGGACCTTGGAATAGACATCAGGGAGGTGAAATGGCAGAAGAAGCGGGCTTTGAACCTGGGCTACATGATTCCAGAACTATTGCTCTTTCCATTGAACCACACACACGATCTCATTTATTCTTATCACAACTTCATGGTGGAGGTACTTGGGGTATAATTGTGCCCATTTTAAAAAGGAGAAATCTAAGGCTTAGAGAGCTTAAATGACTTGGATTCCAAAGCTATTAATCACAGGATCATAGGTTATGGGGTGGAAGGATCATAGATTTAGGGGTGGAAGGGATCTTTGAGGTCATCAAGTCCAACCCTCTTGTTTTTACAAAGTAGGAAATGAAATTAATTGCTCAGGGTTGTTCATCTAGTATTTAAGGTTGTATCCAAATCCAAGCCTTCCAGATGTGGGCAAACCTCATCATATCTCTTCTTCCCAGTTTGCTCATCGATAAAATGTTAGAATTAGACCAGGTGGCTCCTAAAGTCCCTTTCAGTTCTAAATTTAGGAACTCCAAATTTCCTACAGGTGACTTCTCTTTGTCTTTCTTCCCTCAGTCTTCCTACTGTCCTCTCTTCTCACTCCCCACCTCCATACTCCTGGTCTGCTGCTCTGGGGAGCAAGACTGCTGTGATCAATCATAATAAATACAATAAAAGAACTTGATAATTTGAGGTTTCCCCACATGCTTTCTGCACAATATCCTGTTTGGCCACCAGATGGCACAGTAGGGCCAAATCCAGATAGAGCTGGGCTCATTCATTCTAGGAAAACTTTCTTCTCTTCCTTCACAGGAGGACTACCTAGCATAGTAGGTTTCTTTTTTTTTAATTCTTTTTTTTTAATTTTTAAACATTATTTTATTTGGTCGTTTTCATACATTATTCACTGGGAACAAAGATCATTTTCTTTTCCTCCCCCGCCTTTCCCTCTCCCATAGCCGACGCATGATTCCACTGGTTATCACATGTGTTCTTGACGCGAACCCATTTCCCTGTTGTTGGAATTTGCATTATAGTGTTCATTTAGAGTCTCTCCTCAGTCTTATCTCCTCCAACCCTGTAGTCAAGCAGTTGCTTAGTAGGTTTCTTAATAGGCGATTTAACAGCATGGTATAATGGTATAATGGAAAAAGCACAAATTTTGGATTCAAAGGACTAGGTTCATATTCCACCTTTGGAGCTTTTTAGCTTTCACTTTTCAGATAACTCCTTTGGACCTCAGTTTCCCCAAATGAAAAATGAAGGGGCTGCATTAGATGGACTCAGGATCCTTTCAGCTCTACATCTAAGATTCTGTGGTCTCTTTTGCCCATTGGAAGAGGATAAGACTTAGAAGATACGAATTCCAGTCTTATTTATTAAATCAATAGTTCTTTGACTTTCAATTTTATTAATTTCTCCTTTGATTTTTAGGATCTCTAATTTAGTCTTCATTTGAGGATTTTTAATTTGTTCACTTTCTAGTTTTTTTTAATTTGCATGCCCAATTCATTGACCTTTGCCCCCCCTAATTTGTTAGTATATGAACTCAAGGATATACATTTTCCGAAGTACTGCTTTGGCTGCATCCCATAGATTTTGAAAGGATGTCTCATCATTGTAATTTTCTTCAATGAAATTATTGTTTCCATTATTTGTTCTTTAACCAATTTTGGAGAATCATATTGTTTAATTTCTAGCTTGGCTGAATAATAGGCTACTGGGTGTTGAGCAGGTCCCAAAGGTTGAGTTAGAGCTCCTGAAGCTAACCCTTTTTGTTCATGTATATATAGGGTAAATGGTTTATCATAATTTGGGATACCTAGAGCAGGGGCAGACAAGATAGTCTGTTTTAAAATTGAAAGAGCTGTTAGGTGTTCCTTTTTAAAATTTAAGTGGTTCAGAAACCAAGTTATTTGTAAGTGATACAAGGGGCTTAGTGATTTCCCCATAACAAGGGATCCACTGTCAACAAAATCCTGTTGCTCCAAGAATCACCCTCAATTGCTTTTTTTGTGGTAGGAGCTCTTAATTTTTGGATGTTTTCTATACACTTAGGAGAAATTGTGCAGGCACCAGCAGTTAGAATAAATCCCAAGTATTCTACCTTTGGGAGACACCATTGAACCTTTTCCTGCAAAATCTTGTGTCCTCTTTTATGTAGTTATAGGAGAAGGTGCTTACTCTCCTCTTGGCATGCTTTAGCATCTGTTGAAGCCAAGAGTAGATCATCTACATATTTTATTAATTTGCTTTTTAAAAATTTTATATTGTCAGTGTCTTGACTTAAAATTTGTGCAAAAAGTCCTGGACATTCCACATAACCTTGAGACAGAAAAGTCCAAGTACCCTGATTATTTGCCTTCCATGTGAGGGCAAAAATATGCCTGGAATTTTTATGTACAGGTATGGAAAAGAAGGCAGAGAACAAGTCTACTACTCTAAAGTATATAGCTGTGCTAGGAATGGAAGAAATAATAGTGTTTATATTAGAAACTACAGGGTGTCTCTTTATAACATTATTGTTCACTGCAGGTCTTGTACAAATCTATAGAGGTGATTGCTATCAGGCCCCCGTTTTGGTTTTTTAACAGGCAGGATGGGCATATTGTATTCATATTTACAGGGAATTATAATTCCCTGGTCAATTAATGAGTTTATTACTGGGATAATACCCTCAATTGCCTCTTTTGAGAGGGGGTTCTGAGGAATGTAAGGAGGTGGGTTAGATTTAGTTTTTATTTGGACAGGTATAGCTGATTTAAGTAAGCCTACATCAGAAGAAGATGTGGCCCAAATAGACTCTGGTATATCTGCAGGTATTGTAAAGGTGGGAGGCTCTTTTACCTCCTGACTCTCTGAGAGAAGTAGAGGGAGTAAATTTAAAGATTCCTCAGGTACTTCCAATGATAAAGAGCTGTCTGGAGAGCAAATTATTGTGGTCTGTAGTTTGCATAGTAAATCCCTCCCCAGTAAGTTTGTGGGGCATCCAGGCATTAAAAGAAAAGAGTGTTAAATGGTTAGGGGTCCCAAGCATACCATATGAGAAGAAAGTTTTGGTACCTTTTAAGGTGTACCTGATACACCTACTGCATTTATAGAGCCAATAGAGTCACATTTTGCATCTGGTTTGGTTACCAAGACTGACCTCTAGGCTCCAGTGTCCATGAGACAATTGTAGTATGAATTCCCCACTTTTAAGGTGACATAAGGTTCCTTACTATGTGGGGGGGGGGAATGTACAGAGATAATTGAAATTAAAATATCAGGGTCTGGAAAATCAAAGGTTTTGTTCTTTGATTCCAAGCCATACCCACCCACCCCCATCATACCATCAGAAATATGCTTGGGCAGTTTTCTGGGATTCTCCATGCTGATGGGGATTTTCACTCTGGGTAAAGTGTGGATGAGCTCCATTTTTTATATATTGTTTGGCATTTTGTTGCATATGTTCTTTTGTCTCAGTTTGAGCATTGTCATTTTCCCAATTTCTATTTCTATAATTTTGATTTCTAAAATTTTGATTCCTATAGTCATTATAGTTATTTCTATCAGTTCTAAAGTTGTGATTTCTACGATCATTATCATAGTAATTTCTATAGTTATTATTTCTTTTTTTCCCGTAGCCAATTTCTACAGACCATCATTACATGGTCTCTTTTTCCACAGTAAAGACATGTTATTGATTTATCTGTGGATTCCTGCAAAGGGGTTATGGTCTCTCCCTGATTTTTCAGTTTTCTTTTTAACATTTCAATTTCTTTCTGTAAGTCTTCCACTGATTTACTGTTTTCCTCACATCTTTTTGTATGGCCCTTATAAACGTAGACTACTACTCTCTTCAATTCTTTGAGGTACATAGAGTCCCAGTTCAGGCAGCTAGTTTTAAAGTATTCTTTTACTACTCAACAACAATTCTTAACTAATTGTCTATGTATTTGTCTAATGTCTCTTTCTCTGGATAGATCAAAGTCCATATATATGTTCTCCACATCAATAAGTCTGTTCATAAACTGAGATGGAGTCTCATCTATTTTTTGATTGGTACTTTCAAATTTAAAGCATGAATCTGGTCTATCAGAGTATGTTCTCATGGCTGTCAATAATGCTTCTCTGGACTGGTTTTGTTTTATATAATTTGGTTCAAAGTTGGGGTTCCAATGTGGATCTTCAGTTGGCCAATAATTTCCTCTCTTACCTTGCTTCTTATTAGTCAAAGAGATGACTTAATTTTTCTCTCTGTCAGAAATTTTTATAATAAATTTTCAACATCTATCCAAGTGGGGTCAAAAGTTTTGAATATATTCTCTAATCTTTTTATAATTAATATTGGCTCTTCCTCAAATGAGTGAAGGTCTTCCTTGAATTTATTTAAATCCTCAGGACCAGAAGGTGTATGTTGTTTTATAGATACCAAGTCCCCATTTTTATTTAAAGTTGGACTTTCCCTTAAAGAGAATAAAATTCTATCTGAATTTTCTTGTGTTTATGTCTGTAGGCATCTTGCTCCATTTTCAATGGGGTAAGCATGAGAAGAGGAAGGGATGGGCAAGCTGAGGGGGAGGGGTTGTTGTCCCATAGTGCCAGAAGGATGAGAAGTAGGAGCAATATGGGAAATGAATTAGGCAAGGTGGGAAGGAGGGACAAAGGAAGAAGGGGAAGTAGCTGGGGAAAGGATGCAGAGGGGCTTGGAGCAGGAGGAATGGGCAGGGTGTGAAGTTAGGGTGGAGGGGGTGGGGCAGTGAGTATGGGAGGAGATGGTTTGTGAACTAGGATTCATTTTATTGTTTTTTTTTTTTATAAAAGTCATGATCTTCCCCAAACTTTCCTCTATAAACTCAAGTTGAGCTTTGTTTTGCATTTTCTTGAGTAGTAAATGTAACAATTGGTTGGTTTGACCAGGAAATGGGTTTTTCAAGAGAGGACTGACATAATTCTCCTATGTGATTCTCTAGCTTATGTATGGTACTTTCCAGTTTTCTCTTAGAGAAAAATAGATACAATATTACAGACCCAAAAATTAAAATCCCACCCAGGAGCAATGTGGAGTATAGCCATTGCCATACATACTCTGGGATTATGAAATAGATGAAGAACAATGTTTGTCCAATTTTGGTCATTTTCCTGAAAAGCCAGTTGTCAATTAAGTTTTGTGCTGGCTGTAACCACATTTTTAGGTGTTTGGGTGTGCTACTTTTTAAAGTTTCAATTCAATTAATTCTTCTGGGTGAAAGGTCAGAGGAGACAAGGCTAAAACTTAAATACAATCACTCTTTCTAGCAGGGCTACTTTTCCAGGTTTTTCTCACAGCTAGTTAACACTTCAGTCAGTTAGTATTGTCCATGAGGATTGGCTAATTGGGTTGTTCCCTAAGGCAAGGGAGATTTAGAAACAGCTCTCCCAGCTAGGACCTTAGGGCCCTGTTGCTAAGATTAAAAAAGTTGTGTTCTATCTAATTTAAGGAGAGAGGAAAAACAAACAAACAAATTTGAACTTACCCCTATAGCTGATCAAAATAAGCTATTAAAAGCTGACTTAGGGATAGTCACAGTAAAGGAAAAGTTTAGGAAAGTTAAGAAGATTGAGGGTATTAATGTGGTCAGCCAAATAATTATTAAATTTATTTGTGTGGTTGAGACTGAAATATATTAATTAAGTGGTCACCAGGGATTTAATTTCTAAATCCCAAAATGAATTACTAAAGTAAATGGAATTTATGGTAGCTTATTTACAAAAGAGGGAAGATATTAAAGAATGAGAGGGAGAGAGGAAACTCCAGCTTCCTCTGAGCCAGGTAGAAATATTAAGGCCCTAAACAGGGAAAAGAGACTGAAGATGATAGGCCTTTTTCGGAGGTTTACACTGCCGAGAAAGGCAGCGTCACTAAGTCAGCCTTTCACTCACCAACAGTGACCGTCTAAATTGGAAAAAAGAAACAATCTGAGGTCTCCTGCACAGTTCCTCCAGGGGTCCAGTTCCTACAGACCACCTCTGAGTCAGAGAATCCTCCATCCAACTCGAATCTTGGATTGAATATATGCCTCTTCTGGCCTTTCATCCTCTTTTTAAAGATTTTTTTCTCTTGTGTCACCTCCCCTAAATTTCATGTCTACCAATCACAGCAGATGCTTTTTTCCAGGACTGCCCACTCTTTAGTTCAGACCCTCTTTGGTTAGATTATACCCTTTTGGGTTATTTAACACCTTTTTTGGTTAGTTCACCTTTTGTAGTTACTTAACACCTTTTTGGTTAGTTTACCCTTTGTAGTTACTTAACATCTTTTTGTAGTTAAAATGGGTAGATCTACTTAAAATACTGAGTTATCACCTTTTTGGGGATTAAAATCTAAAAATAGATTGTGGATTTCAATTTTGTGCATCAAAACCCTCCTAAATAATTTTTTAAACCCTTACTTTCCATCTTGGAATCAATACTGTGTATTGCTTCCAAGGAAGAAGAGTTGTAAGCGCTAGGCAATGGGGGTCAAGTGACTTGCCCAGGGTCACACAGCTAGGAAGTGTCTGAGGCCATATTTGAACTCAGGACCTCTTATCTCTTGGCCTGGCTCTCCATCCATTGATCCACTATTCCCTAACCAATATTGGCCATCCAGATCTGGTCCATGTGTTGTCTTCATGCTCCGTTTTCAATATCACATGATCTTGGCATATCCAATGAACTTCTTGATTCTCTTCTTGATTATCTTAGACTTCATTAAGGGTCTGAGGGAAAGCATGAAGTTGGTGAAGAGATAGCTAGCCTCCCCTTCCACAAGAAGTACCTATGGGATCCTACAAGGGCAGAAATATATTATAGGATGAGAAATCATCAAGGACAGAGGGATCCAAGGAGAGGGGGAAGCAGAAGGTGCTGAGTAGGGTAAGAAAAAGTAGCTGACATGTGGGGGCAAAGTCCCTTGGGCCAGAAACAGAGTCCATGTGGATTGGGAGAGTAAATCCAAAGCCCAATTATAGGATAATGGTGCTTTCTGCTGAACTAGTGGGGTTATTTTTACTTAACTTATACTTTATTCAACTTAAACTTTATATATATATAATTATCATATATGTATAATAATAAATGATATGTATAGGATAATTTATTATATACATATTATAATATAATATGTATAATAATATATAATATTATATGTACAATAACATATGTGTATAATAATGTATCTATAATATATTAATATGTATAATAATATATAATGTATGTTATATGTATAATAAGGTATATATAATGTTATGTGTATAATAATATATTATGTAGAATTATGTATATGTAATATATGTATAATAATATATATAATTATATATTATAATACATATACATATATATAAACTTTAGTTACCTTAAAACACTATAGAAATGGGAACTGTGATGTTGGTGGTGTGTAATTTGAATCTGTTACCCTAATGGCAAAAAGGATGTCTTCTCATCTAAGTTTTCTCTTCCCCAGCATAGGATCTAGTGTCCCGCATACAGTAGGAATATACTATTTGTGGAACTGAATCTTCTCCAACCCCTTATTTTATAGATGGAGAAACTGAGAGGCAGAGAGGAGAAATGGCTGGCCAATGATCCCACAATGAATTAGGTACTAGTCCAGACATCCAAACTCTTGGTCCAGGGCACTCTCCAGAAGCTCTTGGTCTTTTAACCCCATGGAGGAATTCCTTGGACTGAATAGCACTTGTCTCATTTGCTTGGTTTTGTCTTCCATCCTTTGCCCAACATTTCACCACGAGAGTTTCTGTTTTGTGTCTAGCCGTCTAAGTTCTTGCTCCTGAAGGATGGAGACCACAGCGGGCATCTTGAGCTTCTTCCTCAAGTCCAGTGGTAGGCTGCCATTGCAGATCTTCTCCACCAGGTGCCACCCGAGGACTTCTTGCAAAGAGCTGGTCCTCCCTGCTGCCCTGGGCTGCCTCATCAAAGCAATGCTTTCCATTATCGAGTTTATAGGATTTCGAATGATGGCATATTGGATGATTCCTGAGATCCCTTCTAGCCTGAATTTCCTCTTTGTGGTCTCTGTGTTCTGGGACCTCCAAGTGCCCAGAGTTCTCCTATGAAGAAGACTCAGGAGAGAAGGCAGCGTCTGACCTAAGAAATATGGCAGGATTCCAGTTGGTGGCAATAGGGGAGAGAGGATGCCCAAGGGGAGGGACCCAAGATGAAGAAAGGCGCTTTGGTGGCAGAGGCTGAGCTCAGGGAGGAGCACAGGCAGGGAGAGGTTAGCTAGGGAGGGTGAGATCAGAGTGTGGAGACACTTGAATCCTGGGCTAGGGTTCAGGCACTGAAGGATTGTTAGCAGAGGAGTGTCACCATCAGAACAGTAGTGCTATATGGAGATTTCCCAGGCAATGTCTGAAAGAGGGCTTGTGGGATTGGAATATGTGGGATCGGAAGCAATCAGCTATGAGATTCAGAGTGGAAAGAGTGATCAGAGCCCTGACTTTACCACATTTATAGTGTGACCCTCAGTTTTCTCATCTGTAAAATGGAGATAATAGTGGCTATATTACTTATCTCACAGATTTGGGAGGATCCAACGCAAACCTTAATGCAGTATGGTTAGAGTCCAATCAAAATACTTAGTGTCTTAGCACAATGCCTGGCACATAGTAGGCACTTAATAAATGTTTACTGGATTGGATTGAACAGATAACAAGGAAGCATAACTCTAGAGTAGAAAGGAACCTCAGAGGTTATATAGTTCAACCCCTTTATTTTACAGACAGAGAAACTGATATCCAGATAGAAGTGACTAACCCAAGGTCACCTATATAGTATCAAGACTTGAATCCAGGGGCAGCTGGGTAGCTCAGTAGATAGATAGCTAGACCTAGAGATGGGAGGTCCTAAGTTCAAATCTGACCTCAGTCACTTCCTAGGTTTGTGACCCTGGGCAAGTCACTTAACACCCATTCCTTAGCCCTTACAGCTCTTCTGCCTTGGAACTGATACATAGTATTGATTCCAAGATGAAAGGTAAGTGTTTTTTTTTTTTAAACCCTTACCTTCCATCTTGGAGTCAATACTGTGAATTGGCTCCAAGGCAGAAGAGTGGTAAGGGTAGGCAATGGGGGTCAAGTGACTTGCCCAGGGTCACACAGCTAGGAAGTGGCTGAGGCTGGATTTGAACCTAGGACCTCCCGTCTCTAGGCCTGGCTCTCAATCCACTGAGCTACCCAGCTGCCCCCTAAGGTAAGTGTTTAAAAAAAAAAAAAGGGCTTGAATCCATCCAGATCCTAGGATTCCAGTCAGTGGCCTCTCCACTACACTCCCATTGCCTTAGCTCAAAATAGAGTGGTGGTGAGAGGCATAGAGATGAGTGGTCAGATGTGAGAGATTCCAGAGATAATAAATAGGCCTGCATTTGAGGCTTAGATCATCTACTTAATATTTATGCGATTTTCAAGAAAATTAATTTTTCTTGTCTTGCCTCATATGTCAAATGAGAGGGTTGGACTAGACAGTCTCTAAGGTCCCTTCCAGTACTGAATCTATTATCTGATGCTCCTATGAACAAGATTTGGTTACTGATTTTTTAGGAGGGGAAGAGTATAGGAAAGGAGAAGGTGTGGAACAGAAAGGATGTTTGGAAGAAGGTGATGCTGTAGAGTAATAGATGGGATCTAGAGAATGCTTCAATGTGATGGGTGATTAGAGGAAGGATTTGGTGACTGGGTGTGGGGAGAGGAGAGAAGGAAGAAAAAAACAATGTACTAGTTACTAGGTTTCAAAACTGGAGGACTGGAAAGATGATTATTCATAGGCAAAAATAGGAAAGCTCGGAGGAGACGCATAGTGGAGAAAGAAGATGAGAGGGGTTCCTTTAGGATATTTTGAATTTGAGATTTTAGTGAGACATTCAGGTTGAGAATTACAGAAAGGAGTTGGAGATGCTAGACTCAAGTTTAGGGGAAAAATTAGGGATGACTATAGATAGACAGAAGAGTTTTGCAAGATAACCAAGGGAGACACAGAAAGAGAATAGGGTTTAGAAGTAAAGCCTTAGAAGGCAAATCAAGCTTAGATGATGGGAAGAGAAGAATGTACCAGAGAAACAGACAGATAAAGGAAAGAAGAGTCCTCCCTTCCTTCCTCTCTCCCATCTTCCTTCCTTGCTTCCTTCCTTGCTTCCTTCCTTGCTTCCTTGCTTCCTTCCTTCCTTCCTTCCTTCCTTCCTTCCTTCCTTCCTTGCTTCCTTGCTTCCTTCCTTCCTTCCTTCCTTCCTCCCTCCTTCCCTCCCTCCCTCCCTCCCTCCCTTCCTTCCTCCCTCCCTCCCTCCCTCCCTCCCTCCCTCCCTCCCTTCCTTCCTTCCTTCCTTCCTTCCTTCCTTCCTTCCTTCCTTCCTTCCTTCCTTCCTTCCTTCCTTCCTTCCTTCCTTCCTTCCTTCCTTCCTTCCTTCCTTCCTTCCTCCCTCCTTCCCTCCCTTCCTTCCTTCCTTCCTTCCTTCCCCTTCCTTCCTTCCCCTCCCTCCCTCCCTCCCTCCCTTCCTTCCTTCCTTCCTTCCTTCCTTCCTTCCTTCCTTCCTTCCTTCCTTCCTTCCTTCCTTCCTTCCTTCCATCCTCCCCCTCCACTGTTTCAGCTTGTTAGTTGTGTGAACTCCTCCAACTCCTACCTTAGGTAGAACATGATCTTCCCAAGGGCAGAGTTCTGCCTGCCAAGATGCAGATTCAGGCACATACTCTTGGATACTCACTTGTTGAATGTAAACAAATGGAAGGGAAGAGACAGAGACAGTGACTGGGGTTAGTAAATAACTCTTGGCTGTGTGTGTTTATCCCAAGAGGGGAGCTATACAATGTCTGGTCAGCAACTATATCACCAGTGTGAGGGAAAATGGACTGGAGCAGGAATCAGCTGTCTTTCCTGCAAGGTCTTTGGAGGCTGGGGCTGGGGAAGATGAGAGAAGGAAGGTTGGTGAGGAGGAGGAAAGGAAAGAAGGAAGAAAGGAGGGAAAACAGATAGGAAGGAAAGAGGAGAAAGAAGGAAGGAGATAAAAGATAGAAAGAAAAAGGGGAAGGAAGGAAAGGAAAGGATGAAAGAGAAGGGAGGAAGGAAAGGGAAGAGGGTGAAGAAAGGAAGAAAAGGGGAGAAGGAGCTGGAGAAGGAAGAAAACATGGAGGGAAAGAGAGACAGCAAGAAGGAAGAAAGGAGAGAAGGGAGGGAAGAAAGCTCAACAACAAGAAAAAAAGCCAGTAAACAACAGAGTCCACTCAGGGAGGGGTGAATGGGGACAGTTTCTTCTATCCTTCAAGGCTGCCTTTGATGAAACCTACTTGCCTCCTGCTTCACGGTCCAGTTGAGGAGCATCTCTGTTCTGCCATAGCAGCTAATCCTGGGCTTTCCTGACAATCCTCTGGGGAATTTGCTTCAGGCTTTTCTCTCATCCTGCTGCTACTGCTGCTGAGATCATCCATGTAGCTACAGACAGGCAGCCTCTTTCTAGCTGTCTTTCCCCAGGGACCCAGCTCCTCCAGCAGTCACAACCTCCCAGATGGCTATTGGTAGCAGTCCAGAGTCTTATAGCCGTCTCTGGCATGCATATATGTGTACACACATGTGTAGATATTTGTATATGTACATAAAGTCCCCTGCATAAATTCCTTGAGTATAGAGGGGATGATCACCTTGTAGATACTCCCATCAATGCCCCTAGCTCCACCCAAGACTTTAGCTGGTAGACACCATGAGTTACTGTGGTCAAAAAAAAAATCATAATCTATGAACCAAACAGTCTCCACATATTGTGAGCTGCAGAGTAACAGAACTCGGTACAGAAGGAACAACATCCTCCTTCCTCTCTGCCCCCATCCTTTGTGTTTCCTGTCTTGTAGTGCAGGGGATGCTTGGACATCATTTCTCTGTGGAATCAACACATGCAAACGAGAGCTGACTCCATTCTGTGTGAATCAGAGGTTTCAACATCTTGGTGAGAGGACTGCCTCATCACAAGACATTTGACTCAGCTTCCTCATCTGTCGAAAGAGGGAATTAAGCTAGATTATCACCAAAGTCCTCTCTAGATTTAATATTGAATGTTTGATATTTCAGGATCCCCCTTCACTCTAACATTCTGTATTCTAAGGACCTTCTAGGTTTGATATACTAAGTGTTCTAAGATTCTAAGATATCCTAAATTTTCTAAGATTCCTTTTGCCTGTGACATTTTATGGTCCTTTACTAGCTCCCCTGGGAAAGTCACTTAACCTCTCAGTATTCTCATCTGAGAATGAGTGAGAATAATAATAGAGTCTATATCCCAGGGTTATTGGGAAGATAAAGTAAGACAACATTTGTGTAGTGCTTTGTAAATCACAAGGGATTAGTCATTATTGTTTTAATATTATTTAAAATTTTTATTATATTTATGATTATTCATTGTCATCGGTACATTCCAAGTGCCCTCCATTTCTGATGTTCTTTGTTCAGTGGTCCCTTTCAGCTTTGATATTCAATGTTTTATATTCTAAACATGCCCCAGTTTTGATGTTCTAGGGTCTAAGGTCCCTTCCAGTTCTGACATTATGTGTTTTAAGACCTTTTATACTTTTGGCAATCTATGTTCTTTTTTTTAAATAATATTTTATTTGATCATTTCCAAGCATTATTCATTAAAGACAAAGATCATTTTCTTTTCCTCCCCCTACCCCCCATAGCCAATGCGTGATTCCACTGGGTATCACATGTGTTCTTGATTCGAACCCATTGCCCTGTTGTTAGTATTTGCATTAGAGTGTTCGTTTAGAGTCTCTCCTCTGTCATGTCCCCTCAACCGCTGTAGTCAGGCAGTTGCTTTTCCTTGGTGTTTCTACTCCCACAGTTTGTCCTCTGCTTATGGATAGTGTTTTTTCTCCTAGGTCCCTACAGAGTGTTCAGGGACATTACACCTTGGCAATCTATGTTCTAAGGTCCATCTCAGTTTTAACGTTCTATGTTCTAAAGCCCTCCTAGCTCTAAAATGAATATATTCCATAGTGCTTTCTAGCTCTCACATTTTCTGTCTGAGATCCCTTCCAGTTCTAGCATTCTATAGTTCTAAGGTTCTACAAAGAGAATTTGCTCTTCAAAGATATCAGAACACAAATCTCAATGCTTGTGGTACATTTTCAGTCCTCAGTGTCTGGGCAGGGAATGATTGTAAGGTTTATAGGACTTCAGAATCATACTAGTAGGTAAGATCTACCACTACCACCTAAAACTAAAATCACCAATGTCCAGAGAATAAGTTAAGGAAGACAGCAAACACTTGAAAAGGTCTTTGTAAGTCAAGCTCTATCTAGCCCAGTGATGGCAAACCTTTTAGAGACTGAGTGCCCAAACCACAACCCTCACACCACATGTGAGCCCTGTGCCTTATTCCAGACAGGGGAGGGAGGAAGCACTCCCATTGGACTGCTGGGCAGAGGAGCAGGTGATGTTAGAAATGTCCTCAAGCATGCATGGAGAGGAGGAAAGGAGCATTCCCCTCTGGCACTCCCCGACACATGTACCATAGGTTCGCCAACACAGAGCTATTCTTTTAAGCCTCCTTCCTTAACCTGAATCCTTAGCTCTAGTCCTTCCAATATGCTCAAATGATTCCACATCCGAAAAGCCAAGTATAATAGCTTGAGAGTAGGGATGGGTTGGCCTGAAAGAGCCATCTCTACATTTTTGATAATTCACCCTTGTTCCTGCTGTTACAATATGTCTGGTGCCAACAATCTCTTAGTAAATGCTTGTTAATGGATTATTTGGGATTAGTCTGTTACTTTTCAATAGCACTCACTATTTTGCCCTGATCTCCAGATAGAGACAGAATCCTCTATACCTCCCTCTTGATTCCAAGGTGACTAAAGGACTTGCAGAGAAATACTTTCTCCCAGGACAAATCATTTTATCTTTCTTGGCCTCAGTTTTCTCATCTGTAAATTGAGGAGGTTGGATTATATGCCTACTAAGGTATTTTCTAGCTCTAGATTTCTGATCTGTGATATGAAAGTGTATATATGTTTATAGATGCACATATATATATATATACATAAACATAGGCATGTCATGCATGCATACCACACATGTATGCTCAAGTTGACTTTTGATCAAAGTTCAGTTCCCTTAGTAACATGACCAGCTGACCAGCACTCAGATTGCTAACTAGACCCTTTTTGATCCAGACCTATCAATTGGTCCATGTCGAAAACTGTCAAAGCTGTGGCTGAATTATACTAATTGGCTCCTAGGACTGGAGAAACTGTCTTCCACAAACCCTTGGTTTTGTTGTCATGACAGACCAAGATCTCAAACTATTCTTTTTACTTCTATTCAACACAAACTCACAGAATCCCCAAATATTGAAGTTGGAAGGGAACTTGGATGCCATCTTCTGCCACTCATACCCAAGCAAGAATCTTTTCTACATTGTGCCTGACATAAATAATTATCCATTCTTTACTTAAAGAGCCTTAATGAGGGTCTATCTATTGCACTCAGAAATAGGCCATGCCATTTTTGGACAACTGCAATTAGTAGGAAAGTTTCCCTTATATTGAGCCCAAATTAAGCTCTCTGCAGCTTCACAGACTCATAGATTTAGGTCCAAAAGAAATCTCAAAAGCAAGCTAGTCTTACATCCCTATCATTTGACAGTGAGGAAATAGAGGCCCAGGGAGGTAAAGTCATTTGCTCAAATTCACACAGATCCTCTCACTTCAGTGGCAGATGATCTCCATCATACCATCTCCCATCCATTGCTATTCCTTTTCTATGAGACAGAATAATTTGAAAACAGCTACATAGCTCTCCTGCTTTAGTGAGGGCAATCTTTTCCCAGTATCCCCAAAATTTCTTGCTTATTCCTGTCTCCAAAATTTTTCTGATATCTGTTTTTACTGTGTGGAATGCCATCTCTCCACTTTTTCTGAATATCTCGTCTTTAGGAAGACAATCTCAAGACCCCAATCCTTCCATGAATTCTTCCCAGACACTTTATGGAAAACTATGGAAAAAAATGGCACAATGGATAGATTACCTGTCTTGGAATTAGGAAGACAAAAGTTTTAATCCTGCATCAAAAACTTACTACTTTGGGACCTTGGGCAAGTCATTTGATCTTTATCACCCTCAGTTTCCTCATCTATAAAATGTGGCTAAACATATCCTCTATTCCCCTCCCCCAGCCCAAAAAGGTTATTTTGGGGATCAAATGAGTTAATATAGGTAAAATATTTTGCAAACGTTGAAATGTTATATACATGCCAGTCATAATCATCAACATCACAAAGCTCAGTAATATCTTGTTCCTCATAGGTAGTAAAGGTACCTTATAAACTTTCTGGTATAATTATTTATTTTTTGTGGGTGATATAGCTCCTTCATAGATGTCCTTGACTTATGTCTTATGGTTATGTGAAAGTGACCCTGGGTCTTTGAAGGCTATACCAATGGAGCATAATCTATGGAAATTCTTACTGAGCCAGCTGACCCATGTAAACAAAAAGCTCATCATAGAGATTTGAGAACTAGAAGAAGCTTAGAGATATTCATTGGACATATGAGTTAACCAGGGTCTAGAGATGTAAAAGGGTTGTACATATTTTTTCTTTCCTTTTTGATCCACAACAGCTTGCAGAATATTCTATATTCTATTCTAGGGTTTGAAAGGATCATGTAGTTCAGACTCTTCATTTTACAGATTAAGAAACTAAAGTCCAAGAAGAAAAGATGCCTTCTCATAAGTTCTATAGGTGTTAACATTCAGAGTTGGGATTCAAAATTAAGCTCTCTGACTTCCAAGCCAGTGAACCTTCCACACTGCCTCTCATTAACAAGAAAATTGATTGAGACCATCATCTACTAAGGCATGGAGGCAATGCAACCTGCCTTGATGGAAGGAATACCTACATTAAAAAACCAGGGATTTGAAATGTTGAAGGACTGATCCAACTAAAGTATAAGATACATATTATGCCCTTCCTTTTATCTTCTGAAGCATAATTTAGAATAAAACTGGGCAGATAGTAGGTACTCCATGTACCTTTGATGAAATCAATGGGTGTATGCCCTGTCCATGGTTCTAAAAGGTATGGGAGTTTTTGGAAAGTGGCAGGGGTAAATGCCAAGGAAAGGTATGTGTGTAATGTCACTTGGAAGATGGATGCTTTATATTCACTTCAGAATTTTGGGTAGCACATAGGATTCTGGTCTTTTCTGGACATTTTGTCAATTATGAAAATATACTCTTTTTTCATCCCTCAATCTCTGAGCAGATCTGGTTTTCTCTTTGTCCTCCTTTTCCACCTCTTTCTGATCTTGCTTCTTTTCCTTTCCCTACTCTTCTTTCTTCCCTTTCCCCCTTCTTTTTCCTTTCCTCTTTCCTCTTTCCTTCCCCTTCTTCCTTGTCTCCATCTCTGTTTATGTCTTTATGCTTGTCATAACTGTTAATTATATACAAATACATAATCTTTCTCTGTCTCTCTCTCTCCATCCCTCTCTCTCTCTCTCTCTCTCTCTCTCTCTCTCTCTCTCTCTCTCTCTCTCTCTCTCTCTCTCTCTCTCACACACACACACACACACTCACAAACATGCCCTGGAGTTATTTAGAGCATTGTTCTGAAATGCCATTAGTGCCACAGAGTGGGGCAAGAGAACAATTTGCCAAGCTCTGACTCTTTGGACAACCTGACCTGCTTTCCTGCTGCTCTTTATGATCTGCCCTAAATCAATTGATCCTGGAACATTGAGAATTTGTCTTGCCCCCATGCGGCACTGAACCAAGAGCAGTGTCCAGACAGTCTTTTCCCTCAAGGAATCTATAATTCGAGGGGACAATGTCACAGACAAACATGGAGGAGAAAGTGCCAGCAAGAAATGAGCAAAAGATGGCTAGGGATCCTGAAGAAGCAGTTAATATGCTTATATTTCAGCTAAGTATTCAAAATGGGACTGGGGAGAAGGTCAAAGAGTTGCCATGGGTAGTTGAGATGGGAGTCAGGATGGAGTAGGAAAGGATGTAGGTGAGATTATCATGGATAGCCTGGGAAAATCAGTGGATTTGAAATCTGAAGACTGAGATTCAAATCTTGATGTTTCTACTTACTGTCTAAACTCTGACAAATTATATCCTATTTCTAGACCTCAGCGTTCTTATCTCTACAATGGGGATAGGGTAGATAAGATAATTTTAAGGCACTTTTCAACTCTAAATCCTATGCCATGATGAGTCTAATGTATAAGAGATACTTCAATTTGCTCAATCAAGGAACTATGTAAATAAGGTAGAGCATGACTAACTTTCCTTCAACTGAGACCCATCAACATTATGCATCCAAGGCAGAGGGGAGGTTGCTCTTACCTACATTAGTGAAACTTGTAGAGAGCAAGGACAGCTGAAAATTAAAAACCTGAATTTGTTCCTTGTAGAAATGAGCAACAATGGATGAATAATATTGCATATGTAAGAAAAGTAATTACTGCTTTGGCTGGTTTTGCCAATTTTTTTTTTGTTATTATTGTTACCAGAGCAGACTTGATGGGTGAATGGGATGGAGTATCTGGAAGTAAATAAAAGATTATATATGAAAACAAAAGGCTTTTATAAAATGTAGATTTAAAATTTGAAAAATGAATGCATAGGCAAATAGCCTTGGAGTATATAGGGAGATAAGTATTTTGTTTTCATTTTATTTCTATTTTCAGTTCCAAACTTCCTTTTTCCCTCCATCCTTCCCCTACTTATTGAGAAGGCAAGAAATATACCAGTTATGCATATGAAGTCACATAAAATATTTTCCTATATTTATCTTGTTTTGAAAAAAGTAAGAAAATTAAAGGAAAAATATACTTCACTCTGCTCTCTGAGTTTATCAGTTGTCTATTGAGGAGAGGAATAACATTTTATATCATAAGTCCTTTGAAGCTGTGGTGGATTATTATATTGATCAGTTATTTTTTATTTATCTTTATTTTTAGATTTTTTTCCTGTTTCTACACACTTCACTTTGCATCAGTTCATCTAAGTCTTCCCAGGTTTTTCTGAAACCATCCTTTTCATCATTTCTTATAGCACAATAGTATTTCATTATATTCAGATACCATTAGTTATTTAGCCATTCCCTGGTTGATGAACATCTCTTTAGTGCCCAATTCTTTGGTACTGCAAAGAGAGTTATAAATATTTGTGTATATATCGCTTCTTTCCATTTCTATTTTACCTAATTTGAATATAGATATAATTACAGTTTGCACTTAAAAAAAACCCCTTACCTTCTGACTTAGAACCAATGGGTTTTAGTGACTTGCCCAGGGTCACACAGCTAGAAAATGCCCAAGACCAGATTTGAACCTAGTACCTACCATCTCTAGGTCTGACTGTCAATCTACTGAGCCACCTAGCTGCTGCCAAAGGAGAAATTTTATTATTCAGGAAGGATTTTGTCATTGTTTAGTTATGTCCTACTCTTCATAACCCTCTATGGAGTTTTCTTGGTTAAGATATTGAAGTAGTTTTTATTTACTTCTCTGTTTCATTGATTGATGAGGAACCGAGGCCAACAGGGTTAAGTGACTTGCCCAGAGTCACACAGCTAGTGTCTAAGGTTTATTTTGAACTCTCAAAGAGTCCTCCTGATTCCAAGCCCAGTGTTCCACCAACTGCACCACCATAGCTGCCCTGGAATGCAATTTTATAGCCCTTTGGACTTAGTTTCAAGTTGTTCTCCAGAATGACTGGACTAGTTCACAACTAATATTTAATTATCTAAGGCTGACATATTGCCTTTCCTTTAGTAAAGTCTCAAACTCTGATATATGGTCCTTGGTAGGGATATTAGAAGGTCCCTTAACATCATTAATTCTTAAGAGTTTCAACAGGCATCTATTCCAACTGCTCCATAAAATAGGGATTCCTCTCTATGAGATCCCCATGGGGTGTTCATCATTCAACCTCTACTTGAATCATTCTTTTGTTGAGCAATGAACTACCTCACAAAGTGACCCATGCCAGTTTTAGATAGCACTCATTGTTATGAAAGTCTTTTTAATACTGAACCTGAGCTCTGTCATATCTGTCCTAGTTGGTCCTTGATGAACATTATGTTAATGCCTAGTTTTATAGCATTATTGTTCCCTGGAAAAGATGACCATGTAGAAAATTCTCTCTTCTCCATTATACCCCTTTACATATTTGACCATATCCCCAGTAAGTATTCTTCTCTCCAAGATAAATATCTGTAGTCAGTCCCTTTAAGTATTCTTTGTATGCTCTTGTTTCATCTCTTGAAAATAGCTAGCTTTTATATAGTACTTTATGGTTTGCAAAACACTTTATATTTGATGTTTTGTTTCTCACAACAACCCTTCAAAGTAGGTATTATTATTATTCTAATTTTGTAGATGAGGGAATTTAATAGGAAAAGCGAAGTGACTTACTCAGGACTGAGGGAGAATTTGAACTCAGGTCATTCTGACCCAACACTCTAGGTGTGTGAGGGATCTAGAACCCTTGTTTATCTCAGAATTGCTCATTCGTGATCAGCTCCTTGGAATTTTAGGAGCTGATGGTTCAATTTCTAAATTATCTTCTTTTTTTTCCTTTGACCAACCACAACCCCTGAGCTCAATGCACTGAGTGTCAATACAGCCAACTCACCATGACAGTTTGACCTCATAGTCTATCTACTCTAGGACTATGTCTTCCACAAGAACATCAAGGGGTTACTCAGAGAAAGTTCATATGATGAATCTGTATAATAGAGTCATAGATCAAGAAATAGAAGGTACCTTAGAGATCATCTAATCTAATTCCCCTATTTTACAAATGAGAAAACTGAGGTTTAAAAAGGTTAAGCCAAAGATCACACAGGTAGTATCAGGCTTGAGACTTGAAGGTAGTTGGTTTTTTTTTACTTCTTTTTACTATAACATACTGCCTACTACTACATACTGTCCTTTACACCACACTCAGAATCTCATAGATTAGGAAAGTCTCTGAACATCCAAGTTTCCTTCACTTCCCTTTTGTAATCATTGAAATTTATGTATTACTTTAAAGTGTGAAAAGTACCTTCCATTAATAATTTTATTTTATGTTCACAACAACCCTGGCAGTATTTCCTCTATAACAACAGATAAGGAAATGGAGACTCAGAGGCATGTTCACAGAGAGTGTAAATGTCAGAGGAAGTAATTGATCTTAGGTTTTCCTGATACCAGTCCCAGTATAATGGTGTCATGGAGACATGGATAAATAATACTGACTCTATGTTATAATTCTTTTATCTAAGAAGTTATCAAGTATTTAAAAAACACCTTGTTGATATTTTCGGTCTATACCATCTCCTGAGTACATCCATCCTATAGGGAGGGCACCAAAGTACAGTAGAAGGTGAGGTAACCTTGGAATAAAAAAAAACAAAACAAAACTTGAGTTCAGGTCCTGGGACTGCCATTAACTAGCTGAGATACTTAGACAGGTTGCTTCATTTTGGAACCTCAGTTTATTCATTTGTAAAGTGGACTCAATAATAATTTTTGTTTTGCTTCCCTCATGGGGTTATTGTGAGGGTGTAAGGGTTAAATTTAATGGTTGGACAATAATTTATGAAACTTTGTGGTCACCAATATTCATTACATCTCGAGTCAGAAATTTATTTACAGATATATACAAATAGAAAAGGAAGAATAAAGAAGAGAAATGTGAAGAGGTTAGAGAGGTTATTTATCCTATCAACCTAAATGTTTACTCCAGGTCTGCTTAATCCAGGCAGAGATTAATTAGCTCTCAACTAGGAAGGCTCAAGCGACTTGTGAGTCTTCCAAGTACCTTGCTAGATTCTCACCTAGTACTAAGTGGGGTGTTCAATCTTTTGTTGATTTAATTCAAAAGTAGACAAAGGAGAGTTAACCCAGTCTTCACAATCTAAGTAGGGGTACTTAAGTTAGTGTTAACTCAAAATAGACAAAGGAAATAATGGATTCCCTTTCACAAATGTAAACTCAGAGAGAGAACAAAGAATTCCCTTTTACAAGGGTCAATTATCATTGGCAAGTAGGGGACATTTAGAATAGCCAAGATTATGAGGGGATGGAAGACAATGTTTTATGAAGATCAGCAGAAGGCACTGAGGATATTTAGCCTAGAAAAGAAAAGTAGCTGCCTCCAAGTATTTGAAGGGCTGCCATGGGGAAAGAAATTAGGATTGTTCTTTTTGATTATAGAGAGAAGATCTAGAAGCAATGGGTAGTTAATCTAGAAAAGCAGATTTCATCTCAAGGCCAGGCAAATTTTCTCAACAATTAGTGCTGTCTGAAAATGGAATGGATGTCTTTTGAAAATATTGAGTTTTCTATTGTGGGATGATCAAATGTAATAGACTCAGCTTCTAATAGCAATGCAATGATCAAGAAAATCCATGGAATTTATGAAAAAGAATGCCATAGATACCTAGAGAAAGAACTATGGGAGTAGAGTTAGTTTGTAGTCTCTTGGTAACCGAGGATGACGATTGTCTTTGTGCATTTTTGTGCACAAAGATACTTGTGTGTGAAGGAGATTTAAGTGGAAAAGTCGATGCACAGAGACAGTCCCACTCTCTCGGCGTTGGAAGCCTGGGCCCAGTGGCATGAAAAGTCGTTACACCTGGAGACTTCCTCAGCTGCATTGGATGGCCGTGTTGTCCTTTGTGCTCCAACATGCCCTCAGCACTCCACAGTGCTTTGCTGTGTCGCCCTCTCAGCCGTTGAACCTTCTTGTTGGTTTCTTCCATCTGTTCCGCCGAAACAGTCTTCACATGCTGGGTGAGCAAAGCCCTGGTTCACCAGGGGTCCACGACGACCCGATGGCTACCCT
This sequence comes from Monodelphis domestica, assembly GCF_027887165.1. Classification (NCBI taxonomy): domain Eukaryota; kingdom Metazoa; phylum Chordata; class Mammalia; order Didelphimorphia; family Didelphidae; genus Monodelphis; species Monodelphis domestica. Next base: position 30,188,309 of record NC_077232.1, read on the forward strand.
CACAAGGTTTAGCCAGCCTGTCGAAGCCGTTGCCTGGGGTGTGGCCGCTGCCACATGCTAGCAGCTACTGGGAGCCACAAGTGAGAACTGGGTGTCAGGTGGGGGTCAGAGGCCGGAGAGCTGCCCTAGGAGGGCATGACAAGCCCTCCATACCAAAGATATTACTCCTCCTTGAGCACCCCATACACAGCAGAAAAACATGATTTATCACTTGGTTATATGGGTATAGAATTGGGGGTTTGGGTTTTAAAAGATTATTACAAAAATGAATAATATGGAAATAGGTTTTGAATAATGATATATGTATAACCCAGTGGAATTGCTTATCCTCTCTGGGAGGGGGGAGGGAAAAGGGGAGGGAGAAAACATGAATCATGTAACCATGGGAAAATATTCTTTAAAAAATGTGAAAATTAAAAAAGAAAGAAAAAAATAAAGTAGTGAGTTTCCCACAATGGGAGGTTGGATGAGTGCTCTTGGGCTCAGATGGATAGGATAGACAAGTATACTTCATTGGTATAAGTTGGACCAGAAGCTTCTGAGGCCCCTTCCAGCTCTGAGATTCCCTGGCAAGATTCAATGCTTGTGTATAAAGGACTTTGGAACTTGGTACATAAAAGTGAGCAATTAGGAAGCTTCCCTGTCATGTGAAGTGGGATTGCGGTTCATTGGCCCGGAATTCCTCTCACTTGAACTTCAAGAAGGACCCCTGTGAAAACTCATTGCAGCACTCCAGGCTTTGATGAATAAGTATGTGTTTATCTCCTCCATGGGGCTCATGATTTTACAGACACTGAGGACAATTTCCTAGGAAGAATAATAAGAAGAGAAAGACTTGGAGAAATTAAATGGGTCCATTTGACCCCCTGCTCAGAAAGCTCCTTTGGGGAACTGATTGAGATTATCAGCTAAAAGAGAGCTTTGAGATTACACAGGGAATCTGTGATCAGAAGCCACATATAAGCAAGGGTCTTGGGGAATCTCTGAAGTCTTGGTGAAGTGAGGTGACTGATTTGCCCAGTTCAACAATTAGTTAATCCATTAGCATTTATTAAGTGCCTACTATTAAGTCCAAATACTGAGCCAAGTGCTAGGTCATCATCCAAATAATAATAATTATAATGTTCTATATTATAATAAAATAAATAATAAGGTCTCAAAGTGGGATTTGAACACGGGCTTTCCACCATGCCATTCGCATGCACTTTAATAGGCTTTGGGAATACTTGTAGGTAATTTCACCAGCTCTTCTAGGAGTTCTTAGTAAGAAGGCTAGTCCCAGTCTTGACTGCTCTATATATACATGGTCCTGGGCAAGTCATTTCACCACTGAGTCTCAGTTTCTTCTTCTAAAATAGAGCTAATGACACCAGACCCACTTTTCTGAGGATAAAATGCCAAATATGTTGAAAACTGAAACATTGATTTATTGTTGTTTTCTTTTATTTTTGCTCCTCCACAAAAGATTTTGATATCTTCTAATGGCATGGAAGTGCTACTCCTGGACCTTTAAAGGCTGTGCCAATGGATGGTGAACTTTAGAAGATGCTAAATGGAACTAGAAGAGTTTGAGTTTGGGGATGGGCCATATGTGTATTGCCTGGCTAAATGTGGCCCCAGTCTGGCCCCAGAGCTACTGGCAAAGAATAGGATTAGAAAGAATATCAAATTGAAGAAAGTTGTCTATTTTGGCTGATGGAGGGAGTGTCCATATTAACAAATTCCAGTTCCTAGAAGGGAGAACAATAATCATTAGCTTAGAAGAATTAATTAAAAGCAATTATTAAACACTTACTATATGCAAAGCACTTTCTCAGACTCTGGCAATACAAATAGAAACAAAGATAGTTCTTATGGTCAGGGAGCTTATACTCTAAAGTGGGTGGAGGTCATTAAAGAATGAGAACTGGAGGAAAGCGCAGAAGCCATTGTGTCTAGACCTGTAACTGACGAGGGATGGCCACTATGGCAACTCTGATCTCTGAGGGTAGGTAGTGGCCACCTACCCTCACCACCTGTCCCAGGCCCTCAATGATGAGAGTCAGCCATGGATCTCTTTGGGTTTTGAAGATCTTTTCATCTTCTTGGGTCTTCTAGAAAGATACAGATGAAGGCGAGAGAGGTAGCAAATCCCCAAAGACATTAGAAAGCATAGAAAGTCACAGATAGAAGAGATCTTAGGACACAGAATGCAGAATGTCAGAACTGGAAACTGGGAGTAACATTAAAATATAGAAATGGGAGAGATCTTAGAATGTCAGAGCTGGGAGGGATCTTAGAACAGAGAATGTCAGAGCTGGGAAGAATCTTAGAACAGATAACGTCAGAGTTGGGAAGAATCTTTGAACCAAGAATGTCAGAGCTGGGAAGAATCTTAGAACAGAGAATGTCAGAGCTGGGAGGGACCTTAGAACAGAGAATGTCAGAGCTAGGAAGAATCTTAGAACAGAGAATGTCAGAGTTGGGAAGAATCTTAGAACAGAGAATGTCAGAGCTGGGAAGAATCTTAGAACAGAGAATGTCAGAGCTGGGAGGGACCCTAGAACAGAGAATGTCAGAGCTGGGAAGAATCTTAGAACAGAGAATGTCAGAGCTGGGAGGGACCTTAGAACAGAGAATGTCAGAGCTAGGAAGAATCTTAGAACAGAGAATGTCAGAGTTGGGAAGAATCTTAGAACAGAGAATGTCAGAGCTGGGAAGAATCTTAGAACAGAGAATGTCAGAGTTGGGAAGAATCTTTGAACCAAGAATGTCAGAGCTAGGAAGAATCTTAGAACAGAGAATGTCAGAGTTGGGAAGAATCTTTGAACCAAGAATGTCAGAGCTGGGAAGAATCTTAGAACAGAGAATGTCAGAGCTGGGAGGGATCTTAGAACAGAGAATGTCAGAGTTGGGAAGAATCTTAGAACCAAGAATGTCAGAGCTGGGGAAGAACCTTAGAACAGAGAATGTCAGAGCTGGGAAGAATCTTAGAACAGAGAATGTCAGAGCTGGGAGGGACCTTAGAACAGAGAATGCCAGAGCTGGGAAGAATCTTAGAACACAGAATGTCAGAGCTGGGAAGAATCTTAGAACAGAGAATGCCAGAGCTGGGAGGGGTCTTGGAGCATATTAATGCTAGCAACATTTTATAGCAATTTAAAGTTTTCAAAGGACTTTATACAGGTTTTTTAATTTGATTTTTCCATCCCCATTTTACAGGTTAGGAAACTGAGGCTGAGGGAGGTTGAGACTTGCTCTGTGTCCCACAATTGAATGCTTAGGGCAGCTATTAAGCATGTGAGTCAGGATTTTAAATCATGCCTTCCTGACTTAGTCCAGCACTCTTTCCATCACACTGTCTAGCTTACCTAAGTGACAAATGGAAGGGCATGTCTAACAAAGACCTTAGAATGCTAGAGGTGGTGTCGATCTTACCTAATAGATAGTTCAAGTCTCTACCCACTCCCCAACTCTTCTCTGGTGATTCTCCTGGGGGACCTTACTCTCAGCTGGCTGCCAGCCAGGCTGAGGATAGTGCAGAGGAAAGAGGGCTTAAAATGGAGTTAGACTATCTTGGTTCAAATCTTAGCTCTGCCTTGGGAAAATCACTAAAGTGCCCTCAGGAGAAGAGGAAATGACCACTGATAGGAAGAGAGGAAGACCCAAAGACCAACCTCTTTGACTTTATAGTTTTGATAAGGAGATCTTTTTAGGAGGGTGGAGGGGTCACCTCTCAGTACCTATGCTGTAATACCCAGCCTTAGAGTTCCCTGGGGTACTGAGAATTGAAGAAATTTTCTAGGATCACAAACTAGGACTTGGCAAAGGGGAGATTTGAACACAGGGTTGAGTTTTTGTTTTTGTTTTTAATTCAAAGTCCATCTCTTATTATCTATCGTGCCAGGGCTTCCTGAGGGTGCCCAGACTCTAGTCTCCATCTACCACTAAATCTCTCTAAGATCTTGGGCACATTTTATGGGACTCAGTTTCCTTATCTGCTGGGTAATAATAGGGCTGCTTCTGTCCTATCCAGGCCAAGGAAGCAGGTGGAAGCTAGTCCCAGTGCCCCAGCTGCTCAGCTATCTCTTAAATCCCCACCCCCAGCCCTTCTCCTCATGGAGGGTTAATGGACCTGCCACAGAGGGGGCTGTCCCAATGACAGATAGTGTCTGGGGGCTGACAGCTGGGAAGGAGGAATCACAGTTTCTGTCACTTTCCTTTGTCAGGGAAGGCAGCTGGTGACACATCTTCCCGACAGCTTTTGCATTGTTTCCAACACAGAATGTCAGGTCTGAGGACCTGGATCCTGTTGAAATGGAAATGAAGCCAGCTGGCAGTGCCCTGTGCCTGGACCCTCCCTTTCACACCCCCTTCTCCATTCATGACTAGGCAGAAGCCATCAGCTGCTTCCTTGGCCTCTTCCCTCAGTCTTCTTTGTGACTCAGGTTTGTACTTCTTCCTGAACTACTGAAATTCTTGACTGAAAATAGAAGGAACTTCAAGTTCCTTCCTTCCTTCCTTGCTTCCTTCCTTCCTTCCTTGCTTCCTTCCTTCCTTCCTTCCTTCCTTCCTTCCTTCCTTCCTTCCTTCCTTCCTTCCTTCCTTCCTTCCTTCCTCCCTCCCTTCCTCCCTCCCTTCCTTCCTTTCTCTTTCTTTTCTTCCTCTTTGCTCATTTCCCTCCCTCTCTCCTCCTCCTCCTCTTGCTGCCTCAGAGGGGAGTCCTTGTTTACCAGCATCATTTTCAGCCTCTTTCCTTATGCAGCTGTGTGATAATGTTTGAAGACTGGATAATTAACAGAAGAAATGAATGAGCCAGTTTGGCAGAAGCCACACCCACCCTCCTCTGGGAGTGCTGGCAACTCCCTTCCCCCAAAGCCTTTTATCAGGGGGTCAAAGTCTAGAGGCTGGGGTGGGGTATGGGTCTTTATCTAGTGTTAGAGGGCAGCAGGGAGAATTTGTACCATTTTCTTGCACCTCTCAACCCTTTCCCCCTTAAAATTCCCTACAGGTCAACAGTCATTTCCTTTTCCTTTTCCCAGAAGGATTAACAATAGGGTTGGGGTTGGATTTGGGGGCAATGAAACAAGCCTTAGATAGGGTGACAGGAACTCTGGTTAATGGACTGAGTACTTCCATTAGGTCCAGGGCAAAACACTTTTCTGTTCTATTTTTGTCTTGGGATATCTTTTTGTGTACCATGTACACAGCAGGAGCTTAATAAATATTTGTATGGTCAATTTCCATTGGGTAGGAGTCAGAAGACCTGGTTTTAAATCTTGACTTTGATACTTATCATCTGTGTGACCTCTGGCAAGTCATTTAGCTTTCTCCAAGATTCCATTTCCTCTTCTGTAAATTGAGGACTTGGAACTAGATGATATCCAAGAGTCCTTCCAGTGTTAAGATCAAGGAATGACTTAGAATGAGTAACTTTTGGTGTGACTGGACAAGTTGTGTTGAAGTACAGGTCAAGGACAAGCAGACCACTTTTTCCAAGAGGTATTTGTGGGTTTTTTTTGGGGGGTGGTTTGGGGGATAGAGGTCGAGAGGGAGACCCTGAGAGTGAAGACCCTGGAGGTTAAGGAGTAAGAATTGATGTCAGTTGAGACTGCGGGGAACGGATGGGTGCATAGAAGTGGCCCAAATGCTAGGGAACTTGAGTCAGGCTTTGACAAGTCCTTGGCACCATATCCTAAGAAACCTTTGCTTCAGAAGCCTCAGGGTAGATGGTCAACACCAGCAGAGGAACTTCTGGAAGCTGGGGACAAGAGACCGAAACAAGGCCCAAATTAATTTCTCACTGGGGACTATGGGTGGAGCAGATGAAGGAGATGCATTCATCCCTGGATCCAAGGAACTCCCCATGTTTTTCTCCTGAGATGAAAGCAAGAGCATTAGAATTGGGATGGACTGTAGACTTGGAAAGGATCTTAGAACAATGGCAACAACAACAACAACAACAAAAACAAAAACAAAAATATTTACTTAGCACATTGAAGGTTCATCAAATACTTTCTAAAGATCTCCCATGATAAAACAACTTTGAGAGGTAGGATGACTATTATTTCTACTTTGAAGATAAGGAAATCAAGGCTCACATAAGGTGAATTCTGTAGGCTCATATAGGATATTTCCAACAAAAGAAACTCTTGTAGAGGTTGAGTTTTCTGATGTTCCTTGGTATCAAGGAGATGATCATCTCTCTCTGAGGGTCATGGTAAACAGCTGTGTAAGGGGTAAAAAGTATGGTACCCCACCCAATATATCTCTCTATCTACGTCACCATGTAATGACAGGAGAATCAATCATGACTGAACAACAAAAGAATCCCATTTTGCAGATGAAAAAACTGAGGCAGGTACAGAAAGGTCCAGTGACTTGTTCTATCTACCAACTCTGAAGTGTTCCATTAAATGTTACTTATTTTCATGCTCTCTTTCTTATGGAGATTCTGATCTTGCCCTTTAGTTTCAGGAATAGTTCTCCTTGTTCATTCCTTGCTGGTGTTTAGGGACCCACAACAATTCCCTCCAAAGTCCATTTGGGTAGGCATTATTGATCCTCATTTCAGATGAGGACACCGAGGCTCAGAGAGAGGAAGCAAGTTGTCCAAAGTGGTGCAGCTAGTTAAGGACAGAATCAGGACTAGAACCAGGTCATTCCTGATTCCCACACAGGACTCTTTCCAGAATATTGCTCTGCCTGCTGCCCTGGCTAGGATGGGAATGAAAGAGGGACTGATAAATGATGCCCCCCAATTCCAAGCCTTCCAGGATAGTCCTTTGAAAAGCTAAACATCCCACACTCTAGGATTCTGTTGTCTTCAGCTCCTCCATTTTAGGATGAGCTACTGATTAGGTACTTCAGTGGGAAGTGAGGAGAGAAATTACCTGAAATCATTTCTAATCAAAGCATGGCCAAGTACGTCCAAGAGGCTCATTATTCTGTTCTTCCCTTCATCCCATTGCCAGCCCCCAGGAGAATCAGCTCTTGCAGCCAGAAGAATAAAAAGCAGAGATTCAAAGGGAGCTTTAAAGGTTGGCACAATTCTTTATCCATGTACCGCTTGGACCTCACCACAAGCTTGTTAGGAAGGTTCAGCAGGGATTGTTCATCCCTATTTTCTGGATGAAGGAACTAAGGCTCAAATGGGTGAAACAAATAAATGTCTGAGGCAGGATTTGATCTCAGGTCTTTGTAGCTTTAAATCCAGGGCTCTGTCCATGGTACCAAGCTGAGCAATCTTAGAAAAGAAAGTGGGTGGGTGATAAGTGGACAGGGTCCTCCAGGTTAAGCCCCTGATTTTGACAAGCCCAGAGCAAAGATACAGAGAGGGAGCCAATACTCTTTAGTAAAAGCATGGAAAGTCTTTGAAGGCAGGAGCCACTTCACGCTTGTCTTTGTAGCTCCAGCATCTAGACCCATGCCTGGCATAGAGAGGCCCCTTAATAAATACTTGATGAAGAGTACTGAATTGAATTGAATTAAATTACCCTGATTTGCTCAGTGGAATTCTGGGAGATCTCCAGTCCAGCCTTCGTCTTTTATTCACCTCATTCAAAATTTCATTTTAAAAATTGTTCCTTAAATCTCCTAATATTTACTGGGTCCATTTCAAAGAGCAAGCAGAATTCTGGCAGTTCTCAATTTAGCTCAAGCACTGCCAAAGCCCTTTGACCCTCAATTCCTCTGGCTCCAGGACTCAATCTCTAAAGTTATAGTCTCCTGGGTTCATTTTCTCCCTTCATAGAATGAAGTCATTTTGGGCTCTGACATCGTGTCATATAGAAGGAGGCTGTGGCAGAGAAGACTGTCAAGGGGGCCAAGGCAAAGTTCTCACTTCCTCATCCTGAGCTCTCCTTCCTTGGCCCTGCTTTTGGGGACTTTCCTCCATTCCCCCTTCCCCCATCTGCTCTTAGGTTAAATTCACACTAAATTGTTAGAGGAAGCTGGGTAGGCTTTCCTGGGCTTTGGCTTGAGAGCCAGGAGCCCTAATACCGATGCTTACTTCTTCTGTGATTTTGGATGAGTTGCTTTTCCTTTAAGGGCCCCAGTTTTTTTTTCACTTATATTACAAATAAATTAGATTAAATGATCCCAAAGACTCCTTGCAGCTATAAAATTAAATGACTGAGTTTTAGTTTCCACATTTGTACAACGGGAATAAAAAGCTTGCCTTGCTTATCCCCAAGTGCTGTTTTTATGGGATGTTATGGGATATGTGAAATATTCGGGCAGCTAGTAGGCTCAGTGAATAGAGTGCTAGACGTAGAGTCAGGAAGACCTGAGTTCAAATCCAGCCTCCAGCATTTACTTGCTATGTGACCCTGAGCAAGTCATTTAAGCCTGTTTGCCTCAGTTTACTTATCTGTAAAATGACCTGGTTAAGGAAATGGCAAACGACTTCAGTATTGTTGCCAAGAAAACCCTTAAGGCAGTCATGAAGAGTCAAACACAACTGAACAACAATCTATAAAGTCCTTTAAAATGGTGAATCATTAAAAAAAATAATCAAATCTGGGAACTGACTTATTTTCCTCAGGAGCGTCTGTTTTGTTTTATTTTGTTTTTGTTAAGTTTTTAATGTTTCGCCCAAAGAAATGAATTCTTAATGGGAGCAGTTCAGACAGAAGGATGTTGGGTGAGGAACATGCTAAGAGGTAGACCTGTGTGTGTGTGTGTGTGTGTGTGTGTGTGTGTGTGTGTGTGTGTGTGTGTGTGTGTGTGTAGCTTTTAAATGATGCCAAATAGGCAGTTATTAGCTCCCTTCCTAAGAGACAAGGAAGATGGAGGCCAGAACATATAGATCAGAAAACACTCTCTTTAAATTTTGGTCACCTCCTTTTCTGAGGGCAAGCTCCCTCGGGAGTAGAGCTGGAACTAGCATGAGGCAAACAGGGCTTTGCCTCAGGACACATACATGGCAGGGGGCATGTTTCTTTCCCAAGATATCCATCTTTACCTTGATCTCTGCTTCCATGAGGATAGCCTCCTACTTGTCTGTGTGCTGACTGTCCATCCTCCAATAGATCACAGATTCCTCTAGTGAAGTGACTCTGGTTGTGGCTTTTTCTCTTGATATCCTCAGCTCAGAGCTAAAAGTTTCACAGACAGTCAGCATTTAATAAGGGTTTGTGGGCTGGATTGAAGAGCCAGGGATGACTGTCAGGCCAGTCCTCTGGGAGCAGAGAGACAATGGTTTCCAGAGAAAGGGATTTCCAGCCTTCTTTCTGCAGCCTGGCCCTTCTCTAGGTTTCTCTGGCTCTCAGGGCTTTTAAAGGGAATATTCATCAGCAGGACTGGCAGGCTGCTAAGCCCATTCTCTTTATCTAGAGTAAACAGTGTGGGTCCTATTGACTGTTGCTTGGAACTAGACAGAGAGAGACAGAGAGAGGCAGAGAGAGAGATACACACACACAGATAGACAGATAGACAGACAGACAGAGACACAGAGACAGAGAGACAGGCAAAGAGATAGATAGACAGAGACACAGAGACAGAGAGATAGATAGAGACAGACAAAGACAAAGACAGAGGCAGAGAGAGAGAGACAGATAGACAGACAGACAGAGAGAGGCAGAGAGAGACACACACACACAGATAGACAGACAGACAGAGACACAGAGACAGAGAGATAGAGGCAGAGAGATAGAAAGAGACACAGAGACAGAGAGATAGATAGAGACAGACAGAGACAGACAGAGAGAGGCAGAGAGAGAGAGACAGGCAGACAGAGAGAGACAGAGACAGAGAGAGAGAGAGATCCTCTCTACTTCTTTTCTTCTCCTCCTTCCTATCTCTTCCCCCTTTGCTTCTTTGAATCATAATTTTAGAGCTAGAAGAGATATTAAAGTCTAGTTGGTCAAACTTTTTCATTTTGCAGATGAGGAAACTAAGGCTGAGAGGTCTGTTAAATGACTTATCCAGGGTCACACAACTAGTGTCTAGGACTGTGTTGGCAAACCTATGTGCCAGAGTGGGTTGCTCTCCTACATTTTTTCACATCACCTACCACTCTGACCAGCAGTCCAATGAGAGTGCTTCCCCTGTCCTCTGCCTGGGGTAAGGGGGAGGCTCCCATGGGATGTGAGGGTGAAGTTTGGGCACTCGGCCCCTAAAGGTTCTCCATCACTGATCTAGGGCATGATCTAAATTCAGATCTTAACTTCAGTTTTAATACTCTATCCAGTATGCCCCCTGGCTTTCTCTTTCCTCCCTCTTTCCTATCCTCTTTCCTCCTTGACTTCTTCCTTTCTTTTACTTATATTTTCCCTTAAATAATCTTTTGTTTTTTAATTCTAGAATGATATAATTGGGGAAGACCTCAGAGGAAATCCAGTGTAATCTTTTTGAGCCAGGAACCTACTTGTTGTTGTTGTTTTTAATAAACCCTTACCTTCTATCTCAGAATTAATACTAAGTATTAGTTCCAAGGCAGAAGAGCAACAAGGACTAGGCAATTGGGGTTAAGTGACTTGCTCAGGGTCACCCAACTAGGACATGTCTGGGGCCACATTTGATCCCCCATTTCTATGCCCAATTTTCTAACCACTGAGCTACCTAGCTGCCCCAAATAATAGATTTTTTACAACATACTTTAAAAGAAGTAACCCAATCTCTACAATGATGGGGAACTCACTCTATCCAAAGGCAGTCCATTTTTTGACAGCTTTATTTGTTGAAAAGTTACCTAAATGCCAGCCATAGATAATACTTGGAAAAGGAGTTGGGGGAGAAATAGGGACTCAATATAGAAAAGACTCCCTGTTTCATGAGTGATTTAGTTCCCTTTGGGAAGAGTTGGTGTGATGTAGTGTTATTTTCCCCCTCTCCCAGCCTTGATTTGCCATCACTTCAGCTCTTCTGCCTCTACAGCCTTATCTGAAAGAAGCTCCACTCTGAGGTAGGGGCTCTCTCATTTGCCTCAGCATCTCCCTTGGTGCCCAAACACTGTGTTTTTAAATCAATGCTAAGTAAATTAACTGAGCTTAACCATGAAAAAATTCAGAGACAGAGGGATCAGCCATTCTGAGGTCAAAGATCCCCTCCACGTCTTTATTTTCCCTGCCCCCTATGAATTTAAATTTTATTAACAAGATGATAGGAAAAGCAAACTAAGATTATTTCCTTATGGTTGATGTTAACAAACATTTCTTAAGCACCTTCTTTGTGCCAGGCACTGTCCTAAGTGTCCAGCATATAAAGAAAGGGAAAAAAACAACCCTTGCTTCAAGGAGCTTGTATTCTTAAAAAAACAAAGCTAAACTATTTTTATTATCATGCAAAACACCCTTCCTTATTGGTCATTATTGTAAGAGCAAAGTCATACATAACCAAAACTCCAAAATAAAACCATAAATACACTGACATGAAGGATGACTCCATCAGTTCTTTCTCTGGAGGTGGAAATCATTCCATCCTAAGTTTATCAGGACTGACCCAGATCATTGCATTGCTGTGAGGAGCCAAGTTTTTACAGATAATCATCATCCAATATTGTCATTGTGTACCATGTTATCCCAGATCTGTTTATTTCACTTTGCATCAGTTCCTGCAGATCATTCCAGCTTTTTCTGAAATCATCCTGCTTATTATTTCTTATAGCACTGTAATATTCCATCACACACAATTTAGTCAGTTATTCCCCAATTGATGGACATCTCTTCAATTTCCAATTCTTTGCCACTACAAAAAAGAGAAGTTATAAATGTTTTTGTAAAAGTAGGTCCTTTCTCCTTTTTTATTTTCTCTTTAGGACCCAGATCCAGTAGTGGTATTATTGGGTCAAAGGGCATGAACAGTTTTATAGTCCTTTGGGCATCATTACAAATTGTCCTCCAGAATAGTTGGATCATCAACAATGCATTAGTGTCCCAATTTTGCCACCTCCCCTCTAACATTAACCACCTTTCCTTTACTGCCATATTGGCTAATCTGATAGGTGTGAGGTGGTACCTCAGCATTGTTTTAATTTACATTTTTCTAATCAAGAAAGCTTTAGAACATTTTTTTTTCATATCATTATTGATGGCTTTGATTTCTTCATCTGAAAACTGCTTGTTCATATCCTTTGACCATTTGTCAATTGGGGAATCGTTTGTATTCTTATAAATTTAATGTAGTTCTTTATAAATTTGAGAAATAGACTTTTATCAGACATGTGTTATAATTTTTTTCCCAGTTTGATGTTTCCCTTCTAAACTTGGTTGCATTAATTTTGTTTGTACAAAAGCCTTTTAATGTAATAAAACAAAAATTAGTAGTTTTACATCTTTTATTATTTTCTATCTCTTGTTTGGTCACAAATTCTCCCCTTCTCCAAAGATCTTCCAGGTAAACTATTCTGTGTTCTGCAAATTTAGTTATGGTATCACTCTATATCTAATCATATCTTCTCAAAATCTAGAACCACATGTGGTAGGATCTGTAGTGATTACCTGCTGACTAATGAATTAACTAGAGCTTTAGAATCATAGACTGTCAGAACTAGAAGGGACCTTAGAACACAGAATATTAGATTTATAGGGGACCATAGAACATATGAAAAAGACCTTAGAACTTCAGAGAACGTCAGAGGTAAAAAGGACAGCAGGATCCTAGGTGTATAGATTGAGAGTTAGAAGGAACCCAAGAAGCCATCTAGTCCAAACTCTTCTCATTTTATAGATGAAGAAATTTAAGCCTACTGAGGTTAAGTGATTTGTGGCAAATCAGAGAGGTAGTTAGCATCAGAAGTGGGATTAGAGGGGGCATCTTTGTGGTTCAGTGGATTGAGAGCCAGATCCAGAGATGGGAGGTCCTGGGTTCAAATTTGACCTCAGGCACTTCCTAGCTGTGTGACCTTGGGCAATTCACTTGACCCTCATTGCCTAGCCCTTACCACTCTTCTGCCTTGGAACCAATATCCAGTATTGATTCTAAAATGGAAGGTGAGGGTTTAAAAAAATAAAGAAGTGGGATTAGAACTGGACCCTTATGGCACTCTGGTGTAGCCTATCAATTCCATCTTAGAATAATGTTTTCAAATGCACACAATACAAAGGAAGCCAATTATATTAAATTGGAGTTATCAAAAAAAAATTTTGTAAAGTTCAAGGACACCAAATTAAGCATCTTTGCTCTGGAACCCTTGCTGTTTTCACTGTATCAAGCTGTCTTTGAGTATAAAAATGGAAAGAACTAAGATGGCCTTTCTTCCTTCCCCTCTCAGAATATGTAAGTAAGTGTGGGTGTAGGGGAGGAGGAGGGGGAGGGTGGGAGCCAAAGAAGATGGGTGTAAGGAGGAGTCTGGCAGTTGCTGCCTCACAAAACTAGAAGGTGTGAGGCATGAAAAATGACACTCAGTTGGAGAGGAACCGCATGGAATTTCAGGGAGGTGGGGATTAACAAGAAGTCTTGGTTTCTTTTTAGGATTGACAGATAAACGAGAAGTGAGAAGTTTGGGGGGTGATATAAGAAGCAGAGTATATGGGATGTTGAGTGAGATGTACCTCTCTTCCCCACTCCATCACATGCCCAACTTCCTTGTGGATACAAAAGTGTTAGAGTAGATCCTGGGGACTCACTCAAAAAAGTCTTTGGTTGGTTTTCAATGCCACTTTTAAGTCTGGCTTTTACCCAGAAAGCTCAGAGAATTTTTCCTGGAATCCTAAATCTATCCCTTCTAGAGTGACTTTGGACAAGTCAATTGCCCTCATTTATAAGGTATAAATAATTGACATTTACATAGGGTGTTGGAGTTGCAAAGCATTTTCCATGATCTTATTTGAGTCTCACAATCACCTGCCCACCCTCCAAGTTGCCTAAATATTTTCCTAGTATGACAGTTGAGTGCCACAGTGATAATGCCAGAAGGGACCTTAGAGACCATGGAGTCCAAACCCTGATTTTACATATGGAAGCAGAAAGGTTAAGTGACTTAACCACAGTCATACAGGTAGTAGTAAATCTAGATGGTGGTATTTGAGCCTCTATCATCCTATTTCCAAGACTAGAAATTCTTTCATGACTGCTTGCTGCATCCCTGAATGTCATTTTCTTCATCTCAAGAAAGGGCAGGAAGGCTTAGATAATGTTGAGAGCCTCCCTTCAACTTTAAAATCCTAGGATCCAACCAGTCACTAGTCCATCTATTCCATTCATCCATCTAATCTGTCCATCAATCTGTCAGCCCCTCATAGCCATCCTTTCTTATAAAACAGGAGCTTCTTTCCTCACTTTCAGATAGGGAAACTAAGACCGAGCAAAGCCAAGAGACTTTCTGAAAATCACAAAACAGATCAATGACCCTGGCTTCTAGCGCAATTCACTCCTGAAAAGGAACAAGTCTGTAGATCTTATTATATAACAGATACATAATGAGGCCCCTTCCAGCTCTTACCATCTGGGGACTTGGGGATTTATGGTTTGAACATATTATTTTTTCTGGACTGTTTCACCACAACTAATCAACAGTTCCTTTCTCTCCATTTCCATGGAATCTGTGTCCATTTCACAGGTGGTTAGTAGGAAGAGGAAAGGAGCTATCCATTTAATTGCAATGTATATCAGCTCCTGGTTTGGAAGGGAAGCCTCAGTGACTTTGTTGCAGCAGAAAGGAGGAGGCTCTGAGGAGTCACAGTTTGGCTTCTCTTTTTAGTCTGGAGCTAGATTACAACATCTTTCAAATTGAATTTTCTCTTCCTTTTATGTTCTACTTTCCCTCCTCTCCCATCCTCCCAGGTAAGTCCTTTGATGGAGAGCTTGTGCTGCGCTAAATGAGATTGAGGGAGGTAAGAGTCATCCAGCTGGGAGTTAGAGGAGGGCATTTTTGGGGAAGCTGCCTTTCCTGTAATATATAGTGTCACATTACATTTACAAAGCACCATCCATGCATGTCGTTGTTGGATCTTATCTGTAAGAGGTATAAGGCACCTTGGAGACCACCTCCTTCCATTTCCAATAAAGATTTTTAAAATTAATATACATTAACTCAAGTATTATATTAATAAGATTTAGAAAATTAAAAAAAACTAGAGTTAAAAAGGAGTTAACTCACTTAAGCTGAGAGAAAGAAAGAGACCAAGGGATGAGTTACAGAAAACTTAAATACAAATATGACCACCCAATGTGGTGGAGAGAGGAGAGGAATTCTGGGAAATACTTAAGGACTTCTGAGGGATGAAGTCCAAGGGTTCAAAATTCTACTTATACACCAGAAAATCAGATAAAGGATCAGAGAAAGGCTGTGACTTATTCAAAGACTCCTGAGTGAAGGTGAGGATCTGAACTCTGGTCTTCTGACTTTAAATCTTGGCCCCACGTCATGTGATTCCTCAGTCTGAGATTTTTCGTGTGAGGTCAGTGTGCAATTGCTATTTCCCTTTGAAAGATACAGAAAATGAAGCTGAGAGAGAAGGCATGACTTTCCCAAGATCACCTGGATAATGAGTAGTAGATCTGGGGTTCTCCAATCCAGGTTTTCCCACTCCTAGTCTTTCTTCCATTGTATATTGAATATATACTCTCTCTTTCCCCATCTCTGTCTGCCTCTCTGTCCCTCTGTCTCTCCCTCTTCTTCTGTCTCTATCTCTTTTTTTTTAAACCCTTACCTTCCATCTTGGAGTCAATACTGTGTATTGGCTCCAAGGCAGAAGAGTGGTAAGGGCTAGGCAATGGGGGTTAAGTGACTTGCCCAGGGAAGTTGTCTGAGGTCAAATTTGAACCTAGGACCTCCCATCTCTAGGCCTGGCTCTCAATCCACTGAGCCACCCAGCTGCCCCCTGTCTCTATCTCTTTTTATCTCTCAATCTCCCTTTCTGTCTGTCTGTCTGTCTGTCTCCCTCTGTCTCTCTCTGTCTCTGTCTCTCCCTTTCTCCCCTCCCTCTTCTCTGTTTCACTTCTTGTCAGTTTGTTGCTACATTTTTATATATACCTATTGCTACATATTTTTAGGACTAGACTTAAACAAAATTTTATTTTTATTTTTAAATACTTTTCCATGTTTGCAAGATTCATTTTCTTTTCCTCCCCTCTTCCCTATCCTATCCCAGAGCTGACAAACAATTCCACTGGGTTGCACAAATGTTATCACTTGATGCTACCTATTTCCATTTCCATATTATTCATTTTTGCTTTAGATCGATTTTTTAAAAGCCTAAACCCCAAATCACATTCCCATCTCTGCATGTGATAAGGGATGTCCTGTGCTTTGCCTTTGCATTTCTACTGCCATAGTTCTTTCTCTCAATGTGGATAACATTCTTTCACATAAGACCTTCATGAGTATCCTGACTTGTTGCATTGCTAGTAGCAAAATCCATTGCATTGGATTGTTTCACAGTTTTACTCTCTGTGTACAATGTTCTAGTTCTGCTCATTTCACTCTGTATCAGTTCACTGAGATTCTCCCAGTTCATATAGAAATCCTCCAGATCATCAGTCCTTACAGCACAATAGTATTCCATCACTATCAGTTACCACAACTTGTCCAGCCATTCCCCAATTGACCCTTCATTTTCCAGTTTTTTTGCCACCACAAAGAGTGCAGCTATGAATATTTTTGTACAAATATTTTTCCTTATTCTCTTTTTGGGGGTACAAAACTAGCAATAGTATTGCTGGATCAAAGGGTATGCCTTCTTTTAAAGCCCTTTGTGCATATTACCTTCCAGAATGGCTAGATTAATTCACAACTCCACCAGCAATGCATTGGTGTTCTGATTTTGCCACAACCCCTCCAACATTTGTTATTTTCCTTTACTGCCATACTAGCCAATCTGCTAGCTGTTAGGTGGTACCTCAATTGTTTTGATGTGCATTTCTCTAATTATGACAGATTTGGAATACTTTTCATATACTTATTGATAGCTTTGATTTCTTTACCTGAAAACTGCCTATTTATGTCCCTTGACCATTTGTTAATTGGAGAAAGGCTTAACTTTTTGTACAATTGACTTAGTGTCTTATAAATTTGAGAAATCAGACCTTTTCAGAGGTTTTTGTTATAAAATTCCCTCCCTTCATTTTTTGTTTCCATTCTAATTTTGGTTGCATTGGTTTTGTTTTCACAGAAACTTTTTAATTTAATATAATCAAAATTATTCATTTTACATTTTGTAGTGTTCTCTCTCTCCTGCTTGGTCTTAAATCCTTTCCTTTCCCATAGATCTGACAGGCATGCTATTCTATGTTCACCAATTTGTTTATGATTTCCCTCTTTATATTTAAGTCATTTACCTACTCTGAGTTAATTTTGGTATAGGATATAAGATGTTGATCTAAAGCTAATTTTTTTCAAACCCTTACCTTCCATCTTGGAGTCAACACTGTGTGTTGGCTCCAAGGCAGAAGAGTGGCCAGGGCTAGGCAATGGGGGTCAAGTGACTTGCCCAGGATCACACAGCTAGGAAGTGTCTGAGGCCAGATTTGAACCTAGGACCTCCTGTCTCCAGGCCTGGTTCTCAATCCAATGAGCTACCCAGCTGCCCCCCCCAACCTAATTTCTACCAAACTGTTTTCCAATTCTCTCAGCAGAGTTTGTCAAATAATGGGTTCTTGTCCCAAAATTTGGGATCTTTGGGTTTATTGAACACTATCCTGTTACTGACATTTACCCCAAATCTATTCCATTGATCCATCCTTCTATCTTCTATCTCTAAGCCAGTACCATATAGTTTTGATGACTACTGCTTTGTAGTATAGTTTGAGATCTGGTAATGCTAGGTCTCCCTCCTTTACTTTAAAAAAGTAGTTCCCTTGATATTCTTGATCTTTTGTTCTTCCAGATTAACTTTGCAATATTTTTTCTAATTCTATAAAAAAAGTGTTTTGGTAGTTTGATAGGTATAGCACAGAATAAGTAAATTAATTTAGATAGGATTGTTATTTTTATTATATTAGCTCAACCTACCCATGAGCAATTGATGTTTTCCCAATTGTTTAGATATAGTTTTATTTCTGTGAAGTGTGTTTTGTAGTTATATCCATATAATTCCTGAATTTGTCTTGGAAAGTAAATTTCCAGGTATTTTATATTATCTAGAGTGATTCTAAATGGAGTTTCTCTTTCTAATTCTTACTGCTGAATGTTTTTGGAAACATAGGAATGCTGATGATTCATGTGGGTTTATTTTGTGACCTGCAACTTTGCTAAAGCTATTGATTATTCCTACTAGCTTTTTAGTTGATTTTCTTGGATTCTCTAGATATACCATCATTTCATCTACAAAAAGTGATAGTTTAATTTCCTCATTGCCTATTTTGATCCCTTCAATTTCTTTTTCTTCTCTAATTGATACTGTTAACATTTCTAGGATAATATTAAACAGTAGTTGAGATAATAGGTATCCCTGCTTTACTCCCGATCTTATTGGGAAAGCATGTAACTTATCCCCATTGCAGATGATATTTACTGATGGTTTTAAATAAATACTAATCATTCTTTTTAGGGAAGGCCCTTTTATTTCTATATTTTCTAGTGTTTTTAATAGGAATGGGTGTTGTATTTTGTCAAGGGATTTTTCTGCATCTATTGATCATGTGATAATAATAGAAATCATGTGATTTCTATTAATAGAAATCACATGATTTCTATTAATTTGGTTGTTGATGTGTCAATTATGTGAATGGTTTTCCTCCTATTAAACCATCCTTGCATTCCTGGTATAAATCCCACCTGGTCATACTGAATAATCCTTGTGCTAACTTGCTGTAATCTTTTAGCTAGTACTTTATTTAATATTTTTGCATCTATGTTCATTAAGGATATTGGTCTATAGTTTTCCTTTTCTGTTTTTGGTCTTCCCGGCTTGGGAATCAGTACCATATTTGTATTATAAAAAGATTTTGGTAAGACTACTTCTTTGCCCATTTTGTCAAATAGTTTGTAGAGTATTAGGATTAATTGATCTTTAAATGTTTGATAGAGTTCATTTGTGAAACCATTTGGCCCTGGTGATTTTTTCTTAGGGAGTTTTGATGGCTTGTTCAATTTATTTTTCTGATATGGGATTATTTAAGTATTCTATTTCCTCTTCTGTTAATCTAGACATTTTATATTTTTTGTAAAAATTCACCCATTTCACTTAGAATGCCATATTTATTGTCACATAATTGGGCAAAATAGTTCTTAATAACTGCCATAATTTCCTCTTCATCAAAGATGAAATCACCCTTTTCATTTATGATACTGATAATTTGGTTCCCCTCTTTCTTTTTTAATTAGATTAACCAGCACTTTATCTATTTTATTTGTTTTTCAAAATACCAGCTCCTAGTCTTATTTATTAGTTCAATAATTCTTTTACTTTCAATTTTATTAATTTATCCCTTGATTTTTAGGATTTCCAATTTGGTCTTTATCTAAGGGTTTTTAATTTGTTCTTTTTCTAGGATTTTTTTAGTTGCATGCCCACTTCATTAACTTTCACTTTCTCTTTTTTGTTAATATGAGCTATATAAATCTTCCCCTGAGTACTGCTTTTGTTATATCCTCCAAATTTTGATATGCCATTTCCTTATTGTCATTCTCAATGAAAGCAGTAATTGTTTATATGATTTATTCTTTAACCCACCAGTTTTGGAGAATCAGATTATTTAATTTCCAATTAATTTTTAATTTGCCTCTCCATGTATCCTTACTAATTATATTTTTTATTTCATTATATTATGAAAAAGTTGCATTTATTATTTCTGTTTTTCTGCATTTATTTGCAATGTTTTTATGCCCAAGTACATGGTCAGTCTTTGTGAATGCATGTGCTGCTAAAAAAGAAAGTAAATTCCTTTTTATCCCTATTTACTTTTCTAGACCTAAACAAAATTGAAACAGAACCGACTGTACTCTCACAGCCCTAGCTTGGTTTTCATGTCCAGGTGAGGATGATTTTGGAATATGGAACTGGAAAGGCTCTTAGACCAAGGCATATTGAACTTTGGAGCATAGGTAGATCTTAGAGCTCATTAAGTCTAACTTTAGGATTATAGGATAATATATTCAGAGCTAGAAGGAATCTTCCTTCTCCTAACTCTGGGCATTTTAACTTTATTTCCCATATCTGCAACTCTCTTCCTCTTCATCCCTATCTTTTTGTTTTCTAAAGCTCTATCTTCTTCATAAAGGCAATCTCTTGTGATGCTAGTAAATTCCCTCCATTGTTTATCTTCAATTCATCTTATACATAACTTGTTTATGCATATTTGTCATCATATTATTTCCCCTATAAGAACATCTTTGAAGGAACAGCGCATTAATTCCAGTCCTTGGCATATAGTAAATACTTAATTGGCTTATCTGCCCCAAAGAGGTTGGGGCAGTGAATCCTAGCTGCTGCAATCCCCTTTTCAGATCTCTCATTTTAGAAATGTAGCATATATCTTACAGTTAGACAATAATTACCCTCTCTAATACAAGCTCCATTTCATCACACATGTCTCACTGACATGCAAAAGGAACACACACACATCAGTATGCCTTTTCTCAGGGCTATTGTGCATAGGTGAAGTAGGTGTCTGTTTAAATGTTTTAGGATCACAGGGCCATGGGCCACAGATTTAGATCTGGAAAGGACCTCAGAGAGTATTTAGTTCAATCACTTCACCTTACTAATGAGGGAACTGTGAAACCCAGGCAGGCTGAATGACCTGCCCATGATCACACAGGTAAGTAAGTAGAAGAACTGAGATTTGAATCCAAGTCTTTGGACTCCAAATTCTGTGTCTTTAGAATTATCTCATGCTGCTTCTTGAAGATGGATCCTTTCCCAAAGATATCACCATTTTGGATTCTATCCACTCAATTAATACATCAACCAATCAATATTTATTTATTAGGCACTCAGTATGTGCCAGGATCTCTCCTAGGTGCTGACAATGCAAGTATAAAGAATCAGATAATTCCTGGTTGCAAGGAGCCTGTTTTCTAATAGGTCAAACAACAACTATATATGAATATATTTTGTTATTCATTCAGTCAAGTCTGATTCTACATGACCCCAAATTCTTGGCAAAGATATTAGAATGTTACAAGTATACACAGTACATATATGTATATGTGTGTATGTATACATATATATCCAGCATAAATATAAAATGAATAAAAACAAATATATATGAAATAAATAAATATTAAGGAGTTTAGGAAAGAGGGTCCTGGCAATAAGGGTGAACAGGAAAGGTTTCTTATAGATGATGACACCTAGGTTACACTTTAATATTTTTTTAAACCCTTACCTTCCGTCTTGGAGTCAATACTGTGTACTGCGTCTCTAGGGCTGGTTCTCAATCCACTGAGCTACCCAGCTGCCCCCCTAGGTTACACTTTAAAGGAAGAGAGGGATTCAGTGAATCAAAAGTAAGGAGGAAACATATTCCAGGAATGGCAGGTGGCCAATGCAAGGGCATGAATGTTTGGAAGAGGATGAGAGGAAGACCACTTTGGCTGGATCTCAGAGTGTGGGGGAAGGAAATGATGTCCAATGAATATGGAAATATAGGTTGGGGTCAAGTTGTACAGGACTTTACAAGTTAAAAGAGATTTTTTTCATTGTTGTTACAAAACTTTTTTTTTTATCATAAGACCATTAGGAAGCCACTATAGATGATTGAATAGAAGAAGCACCCTGGCCCAGGCTACACTTACGAAAAATCAGTTTGAAGCAATGCGGAGAGTGGACTAGAGTGGGAAAGATATCAAGGAAGAGGGATCAATTAGGAGGCTATTGTGCTGATCCAATTGAGAGGTGATGAGGCCCGAGTTTAGATTGCAGGTATATGATTGTAAGAAGAGATCTGATGTTAGAGATGAGAGGGGAGAAGTGATAGGGTTTGACAACTGATTGGATGTGTGCTGTGAGGGAGAGTGAAGAGTTCAGGATGATGCTGTGATTATGAACTCAAGCCTGGAAGATTGGCAGTGCTGGATGAGAATATAGAGCAAGGGTGCTTCACTTCAGATTCACAGAAAGCTCCCCCACAAGGGATCCTCCGGTAGTTTTCAAGGGATCTGTGAATTTGGACAGGAAAAATTTGCATCTTTATTTTTACCAATGTGTAACTGAAATTTAGCATTTTCTTCAAAAATCAATGTAGATGGCAAACATTATTCTGAGAAAAAATTTCTAGGCTTGATAAGCCATCCAAAGAGGTCTATGACACATACACACACAAAATTAAAACCCTCTAGATTAGAGAGAGAGAGAGAACAGAAGAAAGTGCATGACAGAACTTTGGGGAACTCACAGTTAGGGAATGCGATATGAATGATGAGCTAGTGAAGGAGAGATCAGAGAAGTAGAAGAAAAGGAGAGAGAGAGAGAGAGAGAGAGAGAGAGAGAGAGAGAGAGAGAGAGAGAGAGAGAGAGAGAGACAGTTAGAGAGACAGAGAGACAGAGACAGACAGGCAGACAGAGAGAATATCCAGGAGAAGAGAATTGTTGATAGTGTAAAATGCAGTCAACAAATTCATAGGGATGAAACCTGAGAAAAGACCAATCAACTTGGCAATTAAATCATTAGGAACTTTGGAAAACATAATGAGTTTAGAAGTTAGGCTACACAGTTTCAGATGAATGATGAGATCTTCAGCAAGATTACAAAAGGTTGGGACATAAGTGGGAGGAAAGGATGGAGAGGTACAGTATGAATAGACTGATTTTTCTAGGGGTTTCAGTTGAAAAAAGGGAAGAAATAAATAGCTTTAGGGGATGGCTTATTTTTTTTGGTAACAAATTTTAGGAAGACCATTGTTAAATTGGAATCTAGAGGAATGTGACTAGGATAGATCAGATTCATGGCATACCAGGATTACTTGAAGGAAAATAAATTGTTTAGAGAAAGTTCCAATGAAACCAAATGGTTGTCTCCAGATACTAGAAAGGTTGACACAAAGAAGAGGTTTTAAGTATTCTGCTTGTTTCTTGAGGGTACCACTAGGGATAATGGGTATAGCTAGCTGTCAGAGACAGATTTATGCTTGATGTAGGGAAAAATCTTTCCAACAATTCATAATTATCTGATAGTGGGATAGGCTACCTCTGAAGGCAATGGATTTCTCTTCATGTGTGGTCTTCCAGCAGTCTGGATGGCCATTTATTGGACAGATTGTTGGGTGGATACCTGTCCATGTATAGTTTAGAATAGCGCTCTCCAAGGTTTCTCCCAATTCTAAATCCTGTAATATATGACCACAAAGAACTTTACAGAAGCTCAAGACAATTTGTTTCTTTCTTGCTCTTAGTTTCTTCATCTAAATAAAGGGTGATTTTTTATTATAAGATCATCCCTAGCTCTACCATTCTATGTTCCAAGTGCTAAGGTCACATCTAGTTTTACTTCTAGATTCCTAGGTAACTTTGGGCACATTAATCACCACTCTGTGCCTCAATTTTCATATGAAAAGGTTGAACTACATGAACCAAGAGGTGTCTGCTTGGTTGGGATGGAAGCATCTTGGGTCCAGCCAAGACCACAGAAGATTATTTAAGGATAAAAGTTGCCAAAGAGATCAGCTAGTCCAACCTTCTCGTTTGACAGAGGAAAAACTGATGCTCAGAAAAAAAAATTAACTTGCCTAAAGTCACACAAGTGTTAGTAAGTGGCAGAGGGAGGATTTGAATCTAGAGTTTCCAGACCCAGCCCACTTTTCAAAATAAGAGTCCCTTCTCATTAGTGAAATGCTTCAAATCTTCTAGGTCTCCAAGAGGTTATCCCCAGGTGTACTGGTTATGGAGGACATGAATCAGGTCTGGGGGGAGAAAAATACTTTATTGCAAAGTGGGTCATCGGCAAGAAAAGCTTAGGGAGAAGGGTGAACTTTCAGAGGCTGATGCTAGTTTCTACCTCTAGCAGTTGTAGGCACAGGAGGAGCAGTGGACCAATTGGGGCAGGATAGCCAGCCAGGGACTGCAGGGACAGCTCTGCAGTCCAATTTAGTCCAGTGGGCAGTGGGAAAGGGGAATATGCATGACTCTCCCAGGCTGCAGCTCACTAAAGGGCTGTTGATTTGTTAAGTCAGAAAGCCTACAGAGCTCACTTCTGAACAGAATCAGAATCACAATTGACAATAACACCTTCTATTTCTTTTGAGCTTTTCACTTTTTTTCTAAGTCTTTCAAATATGTTATCTCATTTTGACCTTTACCAGAGCAGTCCCATGAGGTTAGGTTAGTGGGAATTGCAACTCTGATTCCGACTGATGCTGTTATCTTTGGAGGAGAGGGAGGAGGAGGTGGAGAAAAAGGAAGAGATGGAGAAGGAGGAGGAAATGGAAGAGGAGAAGGAAGAGGAGGAAGAGGAAGAGGAAGGGGGAAAGAAAGAGGAGGAGGAGGAAGGGGAAAGGAAGAGGAGGAGGAAGAGGAGGAAGAGGAGGAGGAGGAAGGGGGAAAGGAAGAGGAGGAGAAGAAGAAGAAGGGGAGGGAAAGGAGGAAGAGGAGGAGGAGGAGAAGAAGGGGAAAGAAAAGGAGGAGAAGAATTAGGAAGATGAGGGGGAGGAGTAGGAAGTGGAGGAGGAGGAGGAGAAAGAATACTGCTTTTAGTTTAAAAAATGCCATGTTCTAAAAGTTCTCCTAGCTCTAACATTCTGTTTGATGCCCTTATCTCTTTTCCAACTCTGATGTTCTTTGCTTAGAAATACCTTTGAATCCTAACATTCTAGTTTTTCAAGTTATTTTCATACTTTTTAAAAAAAGTGATGCAGTAAGATGTATTTATTTGTTTTTTCTTTTATTTTTCATACTTTTGTAAAATGCTTTTCACTTAGCAATGTGTTTTCATGATCATTACTCTCTAAATAATCCTGTGAAGGAAATAAGGCAGGTTTTGCCATCTTTATTTTATAGAAGAAGAAACAGGTTCAATAGGGCAAGAAAGGTTGGTACCAACTTTATAGTGCCACTGGTACCATGGGAAAATTCTTAAATTATTGCCTTTGAGTCTCCACCTTTGTTCAGCCATAGGATGCCATTCACACAAGGAAAAAAAATCTCTCACCTGTCAAGAAGGCAGTATTTTTTGAAGTGTGTATTTCCTGCTATTGACCTCATGGAGTCACCAAGCCTTTGAAGACTTTAAGTGATAGTCAGCTCATTACCAAAAGGCTACTTTTAGAGAGCTCTTATTGTTAGGAAGATGTGCCTCACATGACCCATTTGTCAACTAGGCACTCATGTCCCTCTCTTCTGCAAGCCAAAGCAGATTCTCTCATAATAATGATATAAATCGTGCTTTTTATCACTCAGAGATCAGGCCTTGAGAACATCTAAATTTGGCTAATTCTTACTTCTCATCTAGGTGTTCTTTGTTTTCCCCCAAAGCACTGAGTCAATAGGCATTTATTCTACACAACAAAAATACAAAAAAAACCCCCAACATTTGAGGAGGTCCTGAATCTCTTGAGAAGCTTGATGAAGCCTATGGAGTCCTTTACAGAATGCTTCTAAAATGCATGAAATTAAACACATAGGATTATATAACAAATCAATTATATTAAAATAGAATTACATACATGCATGTATGTAAATATATAGATCTATGTGTTATACACACATATATAAACATACACACATGCACACACATGCACACACTTGGACACCAAGTTAAGTTAGGACTCCCTGTTATAATGGAACCCATAGGTAGATAGGAAAAGTGTCTCTTTCAGTAGACTTTACTTCCTCCATCTACTAGGCATCTATCTAGTTGCCTTAACTCTGAGTTTCATTTTCTGGGTCAGTTCCTCCAGTTACCATGGAAGAAGGGAGCTCGAGTTTGCTCTGAAATCTAAGAATCTACTCTTCTGGGCACAGTTGTTAAAATAGCTCAAATTTGGAAGGAATTGGGACCAGAGAGGGAAGATAAAGGCAATAAAAAGTTGGGTTGGTTTTTTTTTTTGGAAAAAAGTTCCATTGTAGAAAAGAAGGATCAAAGATGGAACAGGAGTACTACTTGGGGAGAAAGGGGTGGGTAAAAACTCCTTATAAAGGAGGCAGAGCTGTTCTTAAAAAAATAGTTCTTACCTTCTGTCTTAGAATCATTACTATGTAGTGGTTTCAAAGCAGAAGAGCAGTGAGGTCTAGGTGATGGGGATTAAGTGACATTCCTAAGGTCACACAGCTAGGAAGTATCTGAGACCAGATCTGAATACAGGACCAGCCTCATCTCCAGGCCTGGATCTCAATCCACTGACCACCTAGATGTCACCCTGTTTAATTTTTATTCAGTTTTTTTTTCCTATTCTCTTTGCCAAGAAAAATGATGTGTGAACTGAAAAGGACAGAATAAAAGAAGACCTAATAAGGAGTTCATTCCAAAGAGGGGAGTCTTAGTATCTAGGATTTAGAGGAGATAATCACATTCATGACACAAATTCACAATCATGACTACTGAGGTCATTTCTGGGTACCATATTTTAATGGTGTGTGTGTGTGTGTGTGTGTGTGTGTGTGTGTGTGTGTGTTTCCTTATCCTAGTCTTTGACTTCTGTTGATTTCTGTCTAGCTCTTCTAGGTAATCATAGGCAATAGTTAATGACTGGTTCATCCCTTTACAAAGTAGGAATACATTTCTCAGGTTGAATCAGAGGAGCAAAATTGACTATACCTCTGGAAGATTTTTAAAGACCTAAAATTTTCAGTTTTGACACCAAGTGACCCAATTCCAGAGTTTTGGTGAGTCCAAGCCTGGAACAGCTTTGTGGAGTGTGCCCTTTGCAGGGAAAAGGAAAGATTTCTCTCCCCCCTCCCATTGTCTTCATGTCTAGAAGCAGAGCCTATTTGCTTAGAAGGGACACTTCATCCAGCTAGAAGAGAAACTCAAGTTCTAGACAGACACAGAGAATTAGTGCCTCTTAAACAACGAAGAGCCATGGAGGCCTAGCCCAAGCAATTGAGAATAGAGTTTGAGATCCTGGGAGTCCAGCTAAAGCAAACCAACTAACAGAAGTTCTGGTCACAGAAGGGAGTTCATGAGGCAACTGTATGAGGATAGAAAAGACATTAAACTCCTGAAGTTCAACAGACTTTCATTACCTTAGACATGTGTTCACTACATGTATGTCTTGATATCACTATATTTTAATTAGTGCCCACTCACTCTTCCATTAGTGGTTGTGTATCTTTGCAGAAAACTACTACTTTCACTCTGATCCATATCACTTTGCACTATTTTGGGAAAAGTTTTCCTTGCATTTAGATGAATTCTGTCTTTTTAAAAAAAGTATCCACACATTGCTCCCAGTTCTGACCCTTGGTGGTAAGCACAACAACTCTACCTGATAGGCTTACACATGCTTGAATGAACCCTAGATTTCTTAAGGAAAGGAGTATTTTGTAACTATTATTCTTACTTTGCTCCTTTGGCAAATATCTTTGCTTTCAGAAAAGTCTACTGGCTGATTGTTAATGGCAAGCACACTGGTGGGGGCTCATGAACTATAGACATAGGTGTTTTCCACATTATCCTTTAGATCTTGGGAGTAGAAATTTCAAATACAAGTTGGGAGTGGCCTAGAGGGGATGGTAAATTAGGAAGAACATTAAGAAACTGGAGAGCACCCAGAATGCAATGATATGATATCATACAATATTGTTGGAAAGAATTTATTGAAGAAGAAAAGATATAGGTTTTGGCAGTGTGTGTGTGTGTGTGTGTGTGTGTGTGTGTGTGTGTGTGTGTGAGGGGACTTGATGGCTACCTTGATGGCTACTTGTAAGGCTGTCTGATCAGAAATGGGAGCAGTGTTTGAATATTGGCAAAAGGCAGAATTCATTTCAATACAAGGAAAACCTTCTTCCAAATTGCACTATTTCCAAATGGAATGGGCCACATAGAAGGAAGGAGTTTCTTCCTCATTGGCACTTTTCACTGAAAAATGGAATGAACCCTTGTCATGCATGCTATAAAGAGGATTCTCTTTAAGGTGTGGCTGTACTAGTTGAACTTTGAGACCTCATGCAGCTGTGGAGCCCATCTTCCCAAATATAATCACTCCAGGCTTATGGCAACACATTGTGACTGATGCCTCTGATGCCTTTGGGAAAGAGCTTAGTATAGACTTGGTCCCCTTCTCTAGTCCTCTGCTAATTGGGTGCAAAGTTACCTGTCAGTTAACCAGTCAACATTTATTAAGAACCCACTATATGCCAGTTGTGGGGATCCAAAGAAAAGCAAAGGACAGCTTCTGAGCTTAAGAGCTCACAGTTTACTGGAGGAAGATAATATGTAATAGGAAGCTAAAAAGGGGGAGAGGGAAATGGAGGAAAGGTAGCCACTGTGGGGTCATGTAGCTGGGTGGGCAATGAAGAGATGGGAGACCTGGGCTTCTTCATTCAATGGGAAAAGAGGTCTCTGCCCCCTAATCCATCATCCTCTCTTGGCAATCTCTCTTACCATTCTACCAAGCCAGTATGCCATATTGTACTTTCAGGTCTATGTGATTCATGTGCAGTTTGGCATTTCCTTGGCCATACAATCTTAGATTTGAAGACTGGAAAGTACTTTTGAGGTCATCTAATCCAATTTACTTCTTTTTTTTCAGTTGAAGAAATTGAGGATCATAAAATATAAATGACTTGTCCAAGGCCACACAATTAAATTAGATAGTAGAAGAGGTGGTCTTCAGACTTAAGTCCTCTGACTCCAAATCTGCTGCAATTAGGACTTGGTCATTGTGATGCTTCTATTCTGGCTATTGGGGTTTCTGATATGGCTACTGTAGTCAATGTCTGTTTGTTGTCCCTTTGTTTCCCAGGGTTTGCTGTCCTCAGTCAGTCAGTAAACATTTAGTAAACATATATCCTGTTCCAGACATTATATTAAGGTCTGGGGACACAGAGAAAGACAGAAATATGGTTTCTATCTTCAAGGAGACCACATTTTAATGAGGGAGGCAAACTGCATATAACTATGTGCAAAATATCCAGGGGAAATAGGAAGTAATCTCAGAGGTGTATAAGAGGGAAAGGCCAGAAGGAATGGAAAAGACTGGATTTGAAAAAGCTGTCTCAGGAAGAGATGAGATGGAACCCAGCTGCCCTCAGGGGATGGGATGGAACTTTCCAGCCAAGCTAAAAGGAGCAGCAGTTGGGAAGCTAAAGGTTCTTCTTCTCTACTTGGTCTGAAGAGAGTGGGAACTAACCCTTACTGTGAAGACTACATATATCCCTTAATCCTTTTGCCTGAGAAACAGAAGATCCTGTCTTTCATCAGTGATAGCTTTAGGATAAAGATTTTTCACTTAGGGGAAAACAAGAGCTTATTCTAAAAAAATTCCCTGATTCAAACCCCCTAAGATCATCTGTAGAAGGGAAATACCTAGGGATTTCCCATTTTCCTCTATCCTCATTATACTTTAGCCCTTTCCCCCCCAAAAATAGATATTTTGATTGTTACTAAAGGCTCAATCATATTCAATGTGTTAGGAGGGGGAATTTCAAAGTACATCATCTAAAGAAGGAGGCTGAGGGGGATTTTCATTTACCCTTTCAGTTTTGGTCAGACCTGACTCCATTGTTAACAGCTCTGCTTGAGGGAAGGGGAGGAAGAAGTGGTGCTACATTATATTTATTCCCCAAGTATCTGGCAAGTCTGGTTCCTTCTCAATTTCCCCACTAATACAATTTTGGCACCCCAGTGTAAAGACAGAATCCATCCTAGACAACCAGCTATGTGTGTCAGTGCTGACACACGTGTCATAGGTTCTCCATCATAGCTCTAGTCTTTATACTCAACATTTTACAAATATTATCTAATTTGATCCTCATAGCAACTTTGGGAGGTAGATTCTATTAACATTCCCATTTTATAATTGATGAAACTGAGGCAGACAGAGGGTAAGGGACTTCCCCAAGGTCACACAAATCTAAGGTCAGATTTGAATTTAGGTCTACTAATTCTTAGACCCAGAACTCTATACTCGGAGCCACTTAGCTGCCTATCCACTATAGGGTTAGTGCTAAAGACCTATTTATTGTTCCTTCTTCATTTTCAAAGAAGACCATGGGGTGATATTCACTTGGGGGCCAGTTAGATTTAAGTTGGTTGTGCAGGGTTTTAAATCAATGTATGTTTAGCTCTTTTGTGAATCAGGCACACATATGCCAGACTGATATATAGAATGGCCCTCCCAGGATATTGTAAAGACTTCCTGGTCCCTCTAGTTCACCTAACAATCCCCAGAGCTCAATTCTAGCCGATTTAGGCTGATTTGATTCCACCTACTTCTTTCTTAACTCAAGTAATGGTCAGTTGCCATTCCTTCTCCCCATGGTCAGCATTTCTTACTCAGAATTTTTGATAGTGACAGTGGGGTGAAACATTTCTTTCCCTTTAAGCCTAATGGCTCTCTAGCCTAAGGTTTCTCCCTCATTTCCTCCTCAAATCCCCTTGTTCCTATTTCCTTATGATGTCAGAATGACATTGTGGAAAAAAGACTATAATTGGAATCGTGGGATCTGGGGTCAAATTCTAGCCTCAGACACTGGACAAATCACTTCATCTCTTTAAGCCTCAGTTTCCTTTTTTTGTAAAATGGAAATTCGTCTCACAGGGCTATGATGAGGAAAGTTTTTTCGAAAACTTCTACGTGCTACAGAAATATGAGGTTGATGTTATTTTCACAAACCCCCTGGATCCCAGCCTGGTTTCCTGGCGCCTTCCTAGGCTGAACTACGTAAGAGCTGCTTCAGGGGTGGGAGCAGGGCAGCTGGCACTGGGTCCTTTGCCAGTGAAGAGTTTCGTAAGCCAGGCTCCCAAGGAGGTGAATATTCCTCAGGGCGAATTTGTGCATGTCAGGGCTGCAAAGAGGACAAAATGACAAAAAAGGAAATGCCAGCGAGTTGGAAGGTAATTATCCCAAGGCTCCCCTGCCTACCAAGCACAAGTTCAAAGCTAATTGGACAAGGACTGAACCTTCTGCTTTGAGGGCCTTCGAGGTAAGGAGCAGCCACAGGGAAGAACTGGTCTTGAATGTGCTTTCAAACAGAGTGGGAGACACAAAGTCGCATTCTGTTCCAGGGTCCTTAGCACAGCCTGGTGCCACATCCATCACCCCATGCTCTGAGTCTAGCCCTCAGCCCTGATATTTGGCTTTTTGCGTCTTCCTCCTCCTACCTGCTTTTGCAGTTCAACAAGAGATTTATTCTGTTCCTAAACCCTCTAGGCTATGCATTCTCCTATTATTTAGCTCTTGTCTAACTGTCAGATCCTGCCCTGCAATATAGCCTTGGAAAAAGAATCAGATTTGAATCCAGTCTAATCTGTTGAGTAGTGGCAAGAGGGATGGCTCTAGAGCCTAGAAAGGACTTGGGATAGACTCTGCTTCTGCTGCTTTCTGCCTGTGTGGCCTTAGACAAGTCACATAGTCTCTGGGCCATAGTCTCCTCATTTGTAAAAAGAGGAGGGTTGAACTAGATGGCCTCAGAGGTCTCTTCCAGCTTTAATCTTCTATAGGAAGCCTTCTCCAATCCCTATTCATTCTAGTGCCTCTCCTCTGTTCATTATTTCCTATTTATTCACTACATGGCTTGCTTTGGACATATTTGTTTGCAGGTCATCACCTCCATTTAGATTGTAAGCCCCTTGAGGGCAGGAACTATCTTTTGCTTCTTCTTCTTCTTCTTTTTTTTTTGGCATTTCCAGCACTTAGCACAGTGCCTGGCACATAGCAGGGGGTTACCCAATGTCATTGTATTTGATTGATCAATCAAATCTATCATCCTGTGAGCCAATATTCTTTAAGTAACTACTATGTACCAGGCACTATTCTAGAGAATGAAGATATAAAAGGAGGCTGCCTTCAGGGAGCTTGCATTCTATTGAAGGGGTATGTCATATATCCAGAGAAGTATAGCCAAAGAAATACAAAGTAATGTAAAGAGGGAGAGAGCCTCCATTAGGAGGTCATTCATGAATTGTACTTGGAGGAAGCTAAAGATTCTTTAAAATGGAGGTGAAGGAGGCAGGCATTCTAGACTTAGGAAATGGAGATGGATGATGAAATATCTTGCAAGAGGTGTTTCATTTGAAATTTAACAAAGAGGTAAACTGAGGCAAATCTCTACATAAGACATCATTTATGATGAGGGGCATTTTACCTGATAATAAAAATGTTCGTAGACCAGTTTGACAGGAACACAACATGAAATGACATGAAAAGGAGGGATATGAAATGAGAAGAGCAAGGTGGTGGCTGTGACAGGCTTTAAATGCCAGGTGGAGAACTTTGTGTTTTATCCCAGAGGCCATAGGGAGCCACTGAAGATATATGAGCAAGAGAGATATGTTCAAACTTGTATTTTAGGAAAATAAATCCAGCAGCTGTGTGAAAGATAAATGGGAAAAGCGGCAGACCAGATCCAAAGTCAGGAAGCTATTACAAAGTCCAATGAATTCATCAATCAGTGTTCATTAAGTATCTAAGATATGCCAGGCACTGGACTAAATGCTGTGGTGGGATTGTATGAGTCTAGGTGAAACGTGTGTCTAGGTGTACCTGAGCTGGGATGGTGACTGTGAAGGGTTCAGAAGAGAGATTACAAAGGCAAGAATTATATAGGAAGAATCAACAGCACTTGGGAACGGATTGGAGATGGTGGATGAGGGAGAGGGAAGAGTCTAGGATTGTAAAACTGAGTTTCTAAAAGGATGGAAAAGCCCTGAAAATGGAGAAGAAAGGTTGAGCTTTGAGGATAATAGAATGGGTTTGGTCAGGTCTGGGTGTTTTTTGTTTCTATTGAAGGAGAAATTACAGTAAACTAAAGCAAAATCCTGGAGAAAATATATCCAGCTGGAAGAACCTGGGGAAGTCCTTGGTCAGGCAAGCATCCTACTTGGGCAGGAAGTCATCCTGTGTGACTAGGAAGTGAGGGCAGCACAGGTGTTCCACCTTGACCATGGAAAGAGAGAGATAATTGGATGGGTATGGAGGGGTGGAGGCTGTTCCACATTATGAAGACAGGTGGCATTTGGCTTTGGACATCTGGCTGGCAATAACATTTCCTGCTTTGTTACCCTGATGATTGAAATGAACTGGGATTCTGATGGGCTGGATTCTCTCCAAAGGTCCAGGCAGGAGTTCTCATCAGCTCCTAGAGGGGGGTATTATTAGGAGGGATTTGACCTATTTTCCTTGATCCCTTTTGAAAAGGCTGCCTCTCAAGGAAGAGGGGAATAGAAATGTAGACTCCTGGGGCCCCTAGCAGGCACAGCAGAGACTGCTGTGGTCTAGTAGACCCTCATCTCACCTGCTTCCTGCCTCCCTCCCCTAGGCTCTGTTTGAGCCCAGGGAATGACCTTTAAAGGTTATGTAGTCACTCCATTCACTGCCTCTTAAACCACTTTGGCTAGGGTGACAAATTCAGGTAAGGGTCAGATGAGCCTTCCCTACTGGGACTTTTCTCTCTCCATGTTCACTTCCTTCCACAAGTTCCCTAAATCTTCCTATTACAAACAGTCCTGTGTGTAAGGCATTTTCACCTCTCTCTTTGTTCCTCTTGTCAGAACACTCTGACAGATTGTGGTTCAAATCTCTCCTCAAATAATTAAATGCTGTGTGACCCTGGGAAAGGCATTTAACTGCTCTCAGTCCACCTCTTTGTCTGTTAAATGAAATAAAAAAAATCTGTCTCATTGTCTTCATGGGGTAGCAGCAGTACAGCTCCAGAGATGGAACTAAAGTGCCATGAAACCTTAAAATGCTGCATGCTTCCCAATTGATTGTGATAATGATGGAGGACAGCCCGAAGGTGCAGAGATAGAGTTGGGAGATGGAAGATGGAGAAATTACACCATGGGAGGTAGCTCTAGTTCAGGTACATTCACCAGGTAAGTGATTCAGAGCATCAGAGAATGTTGGAGCCCATTTGGTTCAAACCACACTTGGACAAGGGTCTTCTCCAGCACCTACTTGGCAAATCACCAGCCAGCCTTTGCTCCAAGACCTCTAATGTGAGGGAGCTCACGACCTCCTGAAGTAGAGGGGCTTCAGAAGAAAGTCAGAGAGTCTCAGGGCTGCAAAGGTGCTCAGAGGCCCCATGCCTAAACTTCCTGAATTAGAATCTCCTCTACTCTACACTAAGTAGCGGCCATCTAGACTTTACTTGAAGATTTCCCATACTAGTGTGTGTGACCTCTACCTCTCAAGGCATTTTTGTTCCCATTCTATTTTTATTTAGACAGCTGTAATTAATTGTTAATTGAGCAGCTAGGTGGCACAGTGAATAGAGTGCCTGGTTGGAGTCATGGAGACTCATCTTTTTGAGTTCAAATCTGGCCTCAGACACTAGTTGAGTGACCCTGGGCAAGTCACTTAACCTTGTTTGCCCCAGTTTCCTCATATATAAAACGAGTTGAAGGAAATGGCCCTCCACTCCAATATCTTTGCCAAGAAAACTCCAAATGGAGCCATGAAGAGTTGGACACAACTCAACAATGACAGCAACTGAAAGAGCTTGTGCATTTGACAGGGGAACTATAACCAGTGAGTTTTGAAATATCAAGGAATTGGAGAAGTGCTACAGGACTGAAGGAGGGCAAAGTCTGTAGTTTTTTTTTTAAAGGAAGAGAGAATAGTATCTGAAATCTAACTGCTCCCCAGTAAAAATCCAGCATATTTTATTAAAGAAGAGTTAAAGATGGTCTGGAAGAGAAGGATCAATCCAAGTGGACATAAAGTTTCATCAAGAACAGGATCGGAGGAGGACCAGCTGGGTGACTTAGTAGGTAGAGTTCCAGACCTAGGAGATCCTGGGTTCAAATCTGGCCTCAGATACTTCCTAGCTGTGTGACCTTGGGCAAGTCACAACCTCCAAAGCTTTAACACTTGTCTGCCTTAGAATCAACTCAATATTGATTCTAAGACAGAAGGTAAGAGTTAAAAAATAACAACAGGGTAAGACAGGTTAGCATTCTTATTTTTGGGCAAGGTCACTCAAGTGGTAGATTTGGGTAACATAGTGTTTACTTAAGATTTTAGTGAAACATTTAATTGGCCAAGATTGAACTCAGCCCATGTTAGCCAAGACTGAACTGGAAAGTTTTTTATATCTAAAATCCAAGAAAAATGCTTGAGGAAATACTGAGAAGTTAAGGAACTTGCCCTCATCAGTTAACTCATGTCAGAAGCAAGACCTCAATCCAAGTTTTCCTGGTGTCAATGCTTTTCTCTAGTCCCTACTCCATGCTATGGCTCATAGGACCATGGCTCCCAAGATGGGAAAGATCTTAAAACAGATCTAGTCTAACCCCATCATTTTATAGAGGAAGGAACAGGGGCCAAGAGTGGTAAAAACATCTATCCAGAGCCACAGAGGTATTGGAACTCAGATCTTTGAACTGCAAATCAATTAATTTCAGAGCTAGATGGGTCTAAAGAAGCCTTCTATTCAGATTTCTACTTGAATAACAGTCCCTGTCTATCACAATTTCCAATGCCATCTTTAGCCTCAGCTTAAAGGCCTGTATTGAGCAGAAACTCCATCTCTCCCAAAGCAGCAGGTTCGATTTTCAACTGTTTCTCATAATGAAGATGTTTCTCCATCCTCTTTTGGAGCACACAAGTCTGAACCAAGCAGATTATCCTTAATCACATCATGGGCACAATTACATAGTACTTGATGGTTATCAAACATTTCATACTCCTCATCTTTCAAGCCTTTATGATTTCTTGCCTGGATTATTCTGCTAAGTCTCTTCCTCTTGTCTCCCCTCCATCTCCAGTCTATCTTCAACATAGCCGGAGAGTGACAAGCTTGAATCCCATTATTCTATTGTTCAAAAAAGGTCTGGGGGCTCCCTATTACCTCTAGGATCAAATACAAACACCTCTGTTGGGTATTGAAAGCCCTGTACAGTCTGGCTTCTGCCTACTTCCCTAGACTTCTTCCATATCATTTTCGTCTCCCAAACTAGCTGACTTGCTTTTACTTTCACAGGACATTCCATCCCCAGATCATTCCTCACCTCATCGTTCCATCCTCACCTTCGTCACTTAGAATTCCTTAGACATACTTCTCTTTCTGATCCCCTCAGCTCCAGCTGAATGTCCCCTCCTAGCTAGAGTAAATGACTGGCTCAAGGTCACAAAACTACTATCTAATTAGAACCAGGACTTGAAACCAATTGGTTCTCTGACTCCCAACTCTGAACTCTTCATTCACAAGGCACTTTCATATATATTCTCTTATTATTTCTTCTTCAGAACAACCCTAAAAAGTCATGGCAAGGCATGGATTTTTAATCCCTCTTCACGTTCCTCTCCTCCACCACTGTGGCTGAGGAAACAAAGATGAGATGTGTCTAAGGTCACCCACCTAGTAAGTGGTGCTTAGCACAGAACCTGACACAGAGTAGCTACTTTATAAATGTTCAATGACTGACTAACTGATAGCTGAGTCTGAGTTCAAGGCTTTCCTCCCCTACTCTCCACTTTTATTTTCATTTTATTTTCTTTGTCCCCCTGTCTCTTGTGTACTTCAAGACTTGCTGCCTGTATGTGGACAGTAAGGAGCATCGGGTAGGATGGAAGGACAGAATGTGTGGAGGTAGCTCCTCTCTCTCTCTCTCACCCCTGACCTCTGAGGCAGAGAAGAAGGGGTGACTGCATTGGGACCCCCAGCTGGTGTGTGTGTATGTGTGGTGGATCTGACACCCACTCTGGCCTCGACAGATGGTCTCAGCTTTTCTTCCTTTCATCAGGGGCTGAGCATTTGCTGTGTGTGTGTGTAGAGCTCTGTCCTAGGTGCTGGAGGGAGACAATGGGGGTGTGCAAAATCTGGGGAAGACTGATGGAGTAGAGAAGCTATTGGGAGGAGAAGCTAGGGGATCAGAACACTTATAAAGCTACCCACTCTTCTGGGAAAGAGTCTCTGATGCACATAGGACCAAATGTCCGCTCGGTCTGCTGCCACAACTCTGAGGAGCTAGGGTTCCCCTCCTGGGTCATCAGACTGAACCACTAACCTGGCTTCCTCATCTTATCCTTTGTCTTTCTCCTACTTCCTGTTTGATATCAACCTTACAAAAATGGCAGGGTTTTACAAATGCCCATCTAGTCCAGTCTATTTTTTTAAACCCTTACCTCCTTTCTTAGAATAATTACTAAGTATTGGTTCCAAGGTAAAAGAGTGGTAGCAATGGGGGTCAAGTGACTTGGTCATGGTCACACAGCTAAGAAGTGTCTGAGGTCAGATTTGAACCCAGGACCTCCCATCTCTAGACCTGGCTCTCTATCATTGAGTCACCCTGCCCCCTTATTCCAGACTTGATAAAGAGCCCAAATTGCTACTTCAAACCTCATCGACAAGCAAATGACTTCCTATAGCTAGCCAATTCCATTTTGGGACTTCTCTGATGATCAGAAAGTTCTTCAAGTTTGCCTTTCCATGATTTTCATTTCTTAGACCTCATTCTACCCTTCTGGGTCAAGAAGAACAAATGGGATCCCTTTTTGACATGCCAGTCCTTCTAATCTTCAAAGGCCAGGAACATACCCCTTAGCTAAGTCTTCTCTTCTACAATGTTAGCATCCCTAGTTCCTTCTGTTTATCCTCTTATGATATGAAAGGCAGTCTGTCACTGGGGAATAGAGAGCTGACCTTTAGAACCAGGAAGGCCTGGATTCAAGTTTTGACTCATATTGACACATATTGACAATGTGTCCTTAGGCAAGTGGTAACTCTTTAAGAATATAAATGGCGTGATAATACATGTATTATCTTATTATTATCTATAGCTTACCATCTCTGAATAGAGGGAGGGAAGGGAGGAAGGGAGACAGTTGGGATCTTATAATTTTGGGGAAAGTTGTTGAAAATTATTATTACACATAATGGTAAAAATAAAATCTTTGAATTAAAAATAAAATAAAATTTTTAAAAAGAATATAAATTGGCAGAGAAAGTGCTGAACTGCATTAATAGGCATTTATTCACCACCAATATCAATGAAATCACAGGTCTAGTCCCTATGGCATGATTTCAGCTCCCCCTGACCCTCTGTTCATTCACTCCTTTAGAGTTTTCATCTTGTCAACTTCTTGACTGACTGAATAGTTAACACCGATAGAGATTGATCAGAGGGGCAGCTAGATGACTCACTGGATAGAGTGCCAGACTTGGGCAAAGGAGGTCCTGGGTTAAAATCTGGTCTTAAACACTTGCTAGCTCTGTGACCTTGGGCAAGTCACTTAACCTCTAATGTCTAGCCCTTACCACTCTTCTGTTTTGGAACCAATACACAGTATTTATGCTAAGTCAGAAGGTAAGGGTTTTTAAAAGATATTAATCAGGCCACATATTATACACATAAATGGGGAGATTTAACCTCAAGTTTGCCTTGATATGCCTAACAAGTTGTCTGTTTCAGTTATCTCTCAGAACTAGATTTCTTTGCCTAGTTAGAGTGAAGCCCAGGTCTTTCTCCTCTTTGTTTAGTTCTATGTAATTCATTAGAAAGAAGATTAAACTCTGAATTTGGAAATCTGACTCTGTATACAGGCATATCCTTTCTCTCTAAGCCTTGGTTCCTTCATTTGTAAAAGGAAGGAGTTGGACTGGCTGATCTCAAAGCTCTTTGAGTGCTGACACGCTGATGCTGTCCTCAGCCCAAGCTTAGAATGCTTTTTCCTTTCTTTGTTGTTCTTCTTGCCAAGGAAGTAGCTCTAGCTCCTTCTTGTTATCCCATGCCCTGCTCAGGCTCAGAAGGAATGACTCTCCAGGCCCCTAAATCCTCTGAGACCAGCCTTTAAAGGTCAATCTAATGTTTTGCTGGAGTTTCCCAACTTCTTTAGTATTTTCTAATGACTGAAGCTTTTCGTAATAAATACCTTCAGCTCAGAGGTACTATTTTGTGTGTGTTATGGATCCTTTTGGCAATCTGGTGAAATTGATGGACCCCTTTTCGCAATAATGTTTTAAAATTCATTAGATAAAATAAATATCATTATAAAGGAATCCAATTATATTGAAAAAAGACAGAATCCCCCCTCAAAGTTTATAGATGTCTTAAAGTTTCTCTGTAGACCCCAACTTAAGAACTTCTACTGGAGCTTTTCAATCAATCTATACTTTTTTTTTACTCCCTCTCATCTTCCAACCTCCCTCAATTTACATTTCTCTTTGCTTTAGTTTTTGAGGATACCAGGTTCTCTCTCTCTCTCTCTCTCTCTCTCTCTCTCTCTCTCTCTCTCTCTCTCTCTCTCTCTCTCTCTCTCTCTCTCTCTCTCTCTCTCTCCTTTTCCCTCCCCTCCCCTCTCTTTCTCTCTGTCTCTCTCTTTGCCTTTGTTTCTGTCTCTGTCTCTCTCTCTGTCTCTGTCTCTCTGTCTCTGTCTCTGTCTCTATCTCTCTGTCTCTGTCTCTGTCTGTCTCTGTCTCTCTGTCTCTGTCTCTGTCTCTCTCTGTCTCTCTCTCTTTCTCCCTCTCTCTGTCTCTCTCTCCCTCTTGCTCTCCCTCCCTCCTAGCAAACATTCCAAGAGCAGTTTCCTCATTCATTTTACCTTGACAGTTTTTTCAAGCTTTCCCAGATTGTTATTCTCTATTTCATTTGCTTATCCTCCATTCCTTTTGTTTATTTTACCTTTGATTCTTCTTCTAGTTAGAATTTTAAGCTACAAAAAGCTTCCCTGCTTTCTGTCTGCCTTAAAAATCACAGAACCTTTATGGTATAGCTTAGAATGTAGAACAAAGGATATGAGAATAAGAAGGGACCTAAGCCTCTTAGGCTTTTGAAATTAGATATGACCTCAGAAATCAGAGTTCATTCTATGCCAGATCAATATTTCTAATGAGTGGCTACTTAGCCTCCATTCAGATCCGTGGGGGA
Organism: Monodelphis domestica; assembly: GCF_027887165.1. Taxonomy (NCBI): domain Eukaryota; kingdom Metazoa; phylum Chordata; class Mammalia; order Didelphimorphia; family Didelphidae; genus Monodelphis; species Monodelphis domestica. The sequence goes on from NC_077232.1 coordinate 30,228,077, forward strand.
ACTTACTATCTCTTGAGGCAGCCCATTTAATTTTTGGACAGCTCTCATTACTAGAAAGTATTTCCTTATATCAAACTGGAATCTCTGCAGTTTTCACCCATAGCTCCTAATTCTGCCCTGTGAGATCAGGCTTAACCTCTCTCCCACCCCCATTTTTTACCACTGATCTATCCAGTCTCCATTCTACTCACATTCTACTCCCACAGATACATTTTTGAATCTAAATATTGAACTAGGCATTTATGCCTATTTACTCTCATATTCTTCAAATTAATACACAGTTATGGCCCCAAATGATCTTTTAAAATTTACAATTATGTCATATGATATGTCTTAGCCATTCCCTCCAGCTTTGTAACACCTGCAAATTTGATAAGTGTGAGAGCCATGCCTTCCTCCAAGTCATCAACAAAGATATAGAATGGTACTTTTTTATACATAGATTATTTTGGCTGCTTCCTCCTCTTTATTCCTCTTTTTCTTAAATATATGTGTATACATACATATATATTTATGTTCATAAGTATATATGTGTATATAAGAAAATAAACATATCTTAAATATATGTATATATAAGAAAATAAATATATCTTAAATATATATGTATATAAGAAAATAAATATATCTTAAATATATATGTGCATATAAGAAAATAAATATATCTTAAACAAATATGTGTATATAAAATAAAATAAATATATCTTAAATATATATGTATATATAAGAAAAAGAGGAATTAAGAGGAGGAAGCAGCCAAAATGATCTTTGTATAAAAAAATACCATTCTATATCTTTGTTGATGACTTGGAGGAAGGCATAGATGGCACACTTATCTATCAGTCTATCTATCCGTCTCTCTCTCTATCTGTCTGTCTATCTATATCTATCTATCTATCTATCTATCTATCTATCTATCTATCTATCTATCTATCTATCTATCTATCTATCCATCTATCTATCTATCTATCTATCTATCTATCTATCTATCTATCTATCTATCTATCTATCCATCCATCCATGCATCCATCCATCTATCTAATATTAAATTTTAGTATATGGCTCTCTGGGAGGGGAAGAAGGAATACATGATAAAATCTAGGTGGCAGAAAAAACCAAAAAAAAATATCAGGAGAAAAGGGAAGGGAATGAGCATTACCAAAGGAGGGAAAGCTGTGACAGTCAGGGCTGAGGACTTTCATAAATATTCTTTCATTTGATCCTCACAACAATACTGGAAGATAGATGCTGTTATTATCCTCAATTTACAATGGAAAAAATGGAAGCATATAGAGGTTAAGTGACTTGCTCAGGTGACACAAGAAGTGTCTGAAACTGACTTGGAAATAAGGTCTTTCTGATTCCAGTCCTGTTCCCTATCCACTGGGTCCCTTCAAGTAGTAAGAGCCAGTGGTGATCCATTGGGGAGCTCTCTCCAGGATGACTTCAGTCCTCTAATCACCACCTTCCACCATTCTAGTTCCATCTAACTACACCATCCAGCATGTATTTCTCTGGTTTGTTCACAGGGATAGCACGAGAAATGATGGAAAATGCCTGTCTAAAATTCCAGGTATCCACTGTCTCAGGTCTGCTCCTCTGGTCTATACATCTAATAAGCCCGTCTTTTAAAAAATGGGCTCGCCTAGGAAGGATGCTCCAGGGTGTCTCATCCAAAGACTCCCCAGTCCCCCAAGGAGGGCAGAGCCAGGGGCCGAGCTGGGGCCAGCCTCCACAGGGGACTGTTAGTGGAGATGCTTTGCCCCCCAAGATGCTGAGGAATGGATGTTTGGATTTCTGGGCTTCGGCATCTCTGGCAGCTCAACCCAAGTCACTTGATATGCTATCTCTGTGCCAGTGTTGATGCAGCTGGGGAGGCTAGACCCACAATGCTGAGGCTGGCCTTGTTCTGCCAGCAACTCTGAGGATCCTGGCCCCCTGGCTGGGAGCAGACTCCAGGCCTGCTGGCCCCTCCAAGAGATGATCATTAGTCTTTCTGTCTCATAATTGGGCTGTAAACACCCAGCAGAATAAGAGCCCCAGGAGCTATAATTATGAGCTATTAGCCACGTGGCCTAGAATTGCTGACTCCACACAGTGTCTCCACCCTCCTCCCAGCAGGGTCTCCATCTCCCAAACTTCAGATTTGCCAGCTCCTGGGAAGAGTTCCAAACAGCCAGCTCATTCCCTAATTTCTCACAGCAGGAGAATATAATGGATTCCATCTCCCAAGGTTCCAAGGAATTGTAGTCAGAAGACCCGAGTTCTAATCTTGATTCTACCATTTACTCATCATAGGACCATAAGTGAGTCATTTCCTGTCTTAGAGATTTAGTTTCCTCCACTGTAAAATGGGGGGGGGGGAAGGGCAGGGAGGGATAGTAGTATTCGTATGACCTGCCTCACAGTCTTGCTCTTTGTTTTTGGTTTGCAAAATTTATTTAATTAATTAATTTAGACTATTTCCCCATGGTTCCATGATTTATGTTCTTTCCCTGCCCTCCTCCCACCCCCTCCCATAGTTGACATGCAATTCCACTGGGTTTTACATGTGTCATTGATCAAGACCCATTTTCATATTATTGATATTTGTATTAGGGTGATCACTTAGAATCTATATCCCCAATCATGTCCCCATTGACCCATGGGATCAAGCAGCTGTTTTCTTCTGTGTTTCTACTCCCACAGTTCTTTCTCCCCACAGTATTGTTCTGAGAAATAATTTGGCAATAATTTGTAAATTTTTAAGTTTAATGGAAATGCGTGTTCTTGAAATGGTGTTAGACACTAGAGAAGGGACAGCCTGACTTTCTTCTCCCCTATTCACACTACATCTGGCATATTGGCTTCTGGTCTGGGCTACCACCTTTAGGAAAATGATTGACAACTTGGAGAATATCTAGAGGAGAAAAATCAAGGCTATGGAGCAGAGATTTTTATTGGGGCTCTGACTTATCCAGTCACACAGCTCACTGGTCAGAAGCTGGACTTGAACTCATATCTTCCTGATTTTTAAATCCTACACCCTTTTTATTCGGAAAAGCACACACCTTAAGTTAATGCCTCAAGGATCAATTGATGGAACTGGCATATATTTAGCCCCAACAAAAAAGATTTAGGGGGCACTGGAAGCCTGGGAACCATTCACTGTTCTATGCTCTCAAAGGATCACAGCTTTTCATCTGGGAGGGACCTTAGAGATGATCCAATCGGAACCCCTTATTTTATAGGTAAAGAAACTGAGGTTTAGAGAGCTTAACTGCTAGCCACAGGGCACATAGCTGAGCACCTTCCAAAAGGGGGACTTGAACACAGGTCTTCCCAACTCCAAATCTACTATTCAAGTTTATGCCTTGAGGTTCAGTTGAGGGAAAAGGGAGGTGATATGTAGCCTGGAGAAGAGAAGATTAAAAATGGAGTGGGGAGTGGGGAGAAACTCAGTGGCAGCCTTTGAAGGACAGTCATATGGAAAAGGAATTGGACTTTTTCTACTTGATCCCTAAGAGTGGAAAGAGGAATAATGGGTGGAAATTGCTAACTAGGCTTGGGTGTTTGAGTAAATCAAAAATTTCTAACAATTAGTACTATCCCAAGTGGGATCCCCCTTATTAGAGGCATTCAAATAAAACCTGCCCTTTTCTCCCCTGATACTGCCACTACCATGTGCAGGTCCTCATCTCCTCAAGCCTGGACTATTGCAATGGCTGGTTGGTTGTTGTATTTTGTGCTGGAAGAGGACCAAAATGATGTTGGGGGGGCAGCATGTTTGAGAAGGTCCGAGTGGAACAAGGGAGACTGCCACTGGGTCAAAGTTTATTCAGAATCCATTCCGATATTTATAGAAAAGTTTTCTCTAACAGGTAAAAAGAACATTACAGCATCATTGACCAATCGTAAGTTCTTAAGCATTACATCATTCATAGGGGTGTCACTTTCTCACAGAGAAATTGTTTGGGAAAAGGCACAAACCATAACACTTCTAAGGCTATACTATGAACCCAAGAAACTTGAGGAATATTGACAATAACTTAAGGGTAGACAGGAATTAGGGGAAAAGAGAGTCTTGGTCCTTTGGTCATGACATTACAGAAGCTTCTTTGGTTAGCAAAACAATGACCAGCTCAAGGATTATTATGAAGGAGGCTTTCAGGAGATGTCTATATGTTGGTGATAGCTAGATATATTTTTGAGCTACTAGTTTGAGATCTTGAGAACATAGTCAAACTCCTAAGTATGTCTTTATGGCTGTTTTTCCTCAGTGGACCCAATTTGTCTTTAGGTTCATTCACATGTCCTCACAAAATGGCATCAGTGATATCTTTTGTCTTGAGCATAAATTGGATGTAAGTGAGGCAGAGTTGCACAAAGTCCTCAGTCTCACTCTCTTCCAGAATCATCAATGTCCAGGGGCAAGACAAAGGTAAAGATGGCTGATGAGGGTCTGGGATGCATTGGTTGATGCTGCCATCTTCTATGTCTGACCCAGCTCTAAGTTCTTCACATTTCTTGCTTCCATCACCTTCATGGCCATTGGAAGGATGGATGAGGATGATTGTTCTATCTGCTGGTGGGTTTTTCTGCCTCACATCTCTCCTCACTCCTTTCCATTCTCCATTCAGTTGTCAAAATACTTCTGAAAGCACTCTGACCAAGTCACCTCCCTATTCAGTCAAGTTCAGTGACTCCCTATTATCTCCAGGATCAAATATATAAAATTCTATTTGGGGTTTTTTTCAATGACATGTAGAAACAATTTTTGACAATTGTTTTCTGACATTTTGCAGTTCAACCCCCCCAATCCCCATAGGGAGTAAATAGTTTGATATAGGTTATGCCAGTGCCCCATGTGGCAATAGAAGACACAAATCACACTAATAATAATAAAAAAGGCTCATGAAGGAAATAAAGGGAAAGATGGCCTGTTTTGATCTGCAATCAGACTCTGACAATTCCTTCTTTAATTGTGAATAGTATTTATTTCTTTGTCATGAGTCCCTTAGGGATATCTTGGATCCTTATTTTGCCGATAATCGTTTAGTCCTTCACAGTTGATGACTGTATAATATTTCTATTACCGTATACATTGTTCTCCTATTTCTGTTCACTTCATTATTCATCAGTTCATAGAAATCTTTCTAAGTTTTTCTGACCTCCTCCAGTAGTATTCCATTATAACCACTTACCACAATTCCTTCAGTCATTCCTCAATTTCTAATTCTTTGCCACTATAAAAAGTATCACTAATTTTTTTGTAGTCTTTTTGGATTTTAAAGCCCTTTATCACATGGGCCCCTCCTACCTTTCTGGTCTTCTTATCCCTTATCCCTCCTCACCCCAAGGTATGGTCCTGGATCAGAGTGGCTCATTAATCTTCATTGGACCCCGGTCAAGAGATTGAGCTATTATCCAACCAATCATCTAATCACTTTTACTAAGTGCCTATTATATACAAGGTCCTGGGGATGTGAAGACAAATGTCAGACTTCCCCTGTTATCAAAGAGCCTACATTCAATCAGGGGAGACAATAAGTAAACAGAGAAGTAAATAAATTATATACACCAAATATTGTTCAGTCATTTTCAGACATGTCCGAATCTTTGTGATCTCATTTGAGGTTTTCTTGGCAAAGATCCTGGAGTGGTTTTTCATTTTTTTAGTTCATGTTACAGATGGTAAAATGGAGACAAACAGGGTAAAGTGACTTGGGCAGGGTCACACAGTCATTAAGTGTCTGGGGCCAGATTTGAACTCACAAGGATGAACTTCCAAGGATGAGTCAGTTCCTTCAGGACTGACATTCTACCCACTGCACCACCTAGCTGCCCTTATAGCAGCTAAAGACAAAATAATTGGAAGATGAAGCTAATAGTAGAGGGGATCAGATAAAGTTTCATGAAGGAAGTTATTAAGGATATTATTCTGTGAAAGTGAAGGGAAATTGAGAAGTCATGTAGTCCAACCCTTTTATTTTACAGTTGAGATAAAAGATGCCCAGTGAAGGGACTGACTTGTCCAAGATCATAGCAAGCCAGAGAACTGGGATCTAAAAGTCAGTCATCTGATTCCATTTTCAATGATGACTTAAAAAAAATCAAATCAAATCAAACAAATGCATTTCTAGACAAACATTCAATATTGACATAGTCAAGAAGTCATTGTTACTGCAGCTTGCTCTCTTTCTTACTGAACTTCATTATTTTTCCAATACTTCCTTTATTACACTCGTTATTACTGGTTGAAAACACACATTTCCTTGGGATCCAATAATATGTACATGCTAAGTTTGTAGCTTCCTTGTGGAAAATCTATTTAAGAATCTTTAACTGTCTTTTAGAAATATATAAAGAGGAAGCTGTAAAGTGAGAGCACTGAGAACAAAAGGTTTCATGTGCTTCCTTACAACCCTCCTGCTCAAGAATCTTCAATAGCTTCCTATTGCCTCTAAAATAAAAAAATAAACTCCTCTTCCTGGTATTTAAAGCCCTCTATAGTCTGGCACCCACATACTTTTCCAGATATTTCCTATTATCCCCTATATATTCTTTATATTCCAGCTAAACTGTCCCAACTCCTGTACAAACTTGAAATGCCATCTTCCATCTCTGTCTTTGCACAGACATGTTGCTCGTGCCTAGATTGCATTCTTTTTGTAACTGACTTTTAGACTACTTAGCTTCTTTCAAAGATGGGCTCAATTTCTCAGTACCTGATGCCCTAGCTAATTCCTTCTTGACCTGGAGTCATCTGGCAGTTTCTAGTAATGGATTAGTGATAAAGATGAGTAGGCTTCCTAATTCATATGAAAGATCATTGACAGGACAGGAATCTAGGGAAATGGAGGTAGTGAGAAATCTAAGAAGAGTCTAGATTCACCAGATGAGTCTAGAAAGGTCCAGATCTGAGAATGGAACACTGGTTCGGCTATGTTTTCTAATTTTCCAGAAGAAATATTCTGGGCTTTAGAATAGGGGTGAGAGGACCTTTGTTGTCCCTGTGATTAGAAATGGAGGGAACATATTGGGAAAGTAAGAGGCCTGGGCTGGTGAGTCAGAGAAAGAATCAAAGAATCATATCATCTCAATATTAGAATGGAGATCAAGTCAGTCTATATCTTAAGGCAGTTAGAATCTTTCCCTTCTTTACTTTAAGATTAGTCCTCTATTCATAAGCCCCTTCCTTCCTTCCTTCCTTCCTTCCTTCCTTCCTTCCTTCCTTCCTTCCTTCCTTCCTTCCTTCCTTCCTTCCTTCCTTCCTTCCTTCCTCCCTCCCTTCTTTCCTTCCTTCCTTCCTTCCTTCCTTCCTTCCTTCCTTCCTTCCTTCCTTCCTTCCTTCCTTCCTTCCTTCCTTCCTTCCTTCCTTCCTTCCTTCCTTCCTTCCTTCCTTCCTTCCTTCCTTCCATCCTCCCTTCCACCCTTCTTCCCTTCCTTTCTCCCTCCCTCCCTTGTCATTCTCCATGCAAGCTTCCCTTCCCCCAAACCACCCGGGTGCTTCTGACGGGCAAAAAATAGCAGAGCATAAAAAAGCTTTTTAAGTTCTCTTTTGTTGTATTTGCCGCCTTGGGTCTCAATGCCCTGCTTTGTGCGTCCTGGCTGATCCATCTGTCTGGGATTATAAACTCTGGGAGGCAGGGACCAGGCCTTTATTTGATTAGTCTCAGAACAATTCTTCCCAAGGCACACATAGCTCAGATCTGAGCTCTCTGGATGGGAGGGGAAGAAGGCCACAGCTGATGGATATTGGGGGTAATGTCCAGTCTACCCTCATTCTTTGCCTCCCTCCTGGATCCATTGGGAGGAGGAATGACAGATGTCTTTCTCTCTCACTCTCATTACTGCTAGGACAACTATGACTCCCAGGGGAGGTCTCAAGGATCAGCCAGAAGCAGGACTGAGACTAGGTTAGAAAATTGAGTATTCTTTGTGTTCCTGCCCACCCTGGGCTTGGAGGCTTCCATTAAACCAAATTAGGAAGCATATTTATAAAAGTGTCCTCTGCAGAGCTGCCCTTCTTCCAGGAAGCCACTTGCTTTGCCTATATTCCTTTTTCTTTGTGAAAACTCTCATCTTCCATCTTAGAATTAATACCGTGTATTGGTTCGAAGGCAATACTTGAAGTATTGAAGTATTAAGACAAAGTAATTACACCAGATGTCAATTTAGGGTGAACAAAGTGAAGCAACCCATGTAATGTCTGGCCATTTTGCCCCTCCCCCCATGTGAAAGTATAAGATGTTTTTAAAACATTTTTAAAGTTTGCTGAATTCACAGTACCTAGCAATATTGAGGGTGAGAGAGAAAGATATCTGTCATTCACAGTACATAGATAAAACATGGAAGAGTGGTAAGGGCTAGGCAATGAGGGTCAAATGACTTGCCCAGGGTCATATAGCTAGGAAGAGTCTGAGGCTAGATATGAATCCAGGACCTCTTACCTCTAGACTCGACTTTCAATCCACTGAGTCACCCAGCTGCCCAGAAAAGGAAGAATTTAATCCTATTAGAACTCTTCCCAGGTCTATTACCCTTCACCTCATATAATTATAAATTATCGATCTGTGTCTTAAAAAAAACCAAAACCTCTTACCTTCTGTCTTATTATCAGTTTTAAGACAAAAGAGTGATTAACTTAAGAAAAATATGAATGAATGAATGAATTTTTTTTCTTTGAAAATAAAATACCTTATCTCTTGTCTTAGAATTGAAATAAGTATCTGTTCCAACGCAGAAGAGTGTAAAAGGTTGGGCAATTGGGGTTAAATGACTTGCCCAGGGTCACACAGAAAGTGTTTGAGACCAGATTTGAATCTAGGTCCTGGCACTCTATCCCCTGAACTACCTAGCTTCCTCGAATCCATGTATTTTCAAGGATATATCTTGGTTGACTCTATTGGTATTTATTTTATAACAAATTAAATCATATGTTTGGATAATGAGTTAATTGAAAAGCACATAGTGTATATATATATATATATATATATAAATGCCAGCTATTATTATTAGGTCTACCTCTGGGGTGTATGGGGTGCTCAGGGAGGAGTAGTATCTCTGGTATGGAGGGCTTGTCGTGCCCTTCTAGGGCAGCTCTCCAGCCTCTGACCCTCACCTGACACCCAGCTCTCACTTGTGGCTCCCAGTAGCTGCTAGCATGTGGCAGCGGCCACACCCCAGGCAATGGCTTCGACAGGCCGGCTAAACCTTGTGAGGGTAGCCATCAGGTCATCAATCCCTGGTGAACCAGGGCTTTGCTCACCCAGTATGTGAAGACTGTTTCGACGGAACTGTTTCGACGGAACAGATGGAAGAAACCAACAAGAAGGTTCAACGGCTGAGAGGGCGACGCAGCAAAGCACTGTGGAGTGCTTAGGGCGTGTTGGAGCACAAAGGACAACATGGTCATTCAATGCAGCTGAGGAAGTCTCCAGATGTAACGATTTTTCATGCCACTGGACCCAGGCTTCCAACGCCGAGAGAGTGGGACTGTCTCTGTGCATCGGCTTTTCCACTTAAATCTCCTTCATGCACAAGCGTCTTTGTGCACACTCATCTATACACCATAGATGAAAACACACAAAGACAATTGTCATCCTCGGTTACCGAGAGACTACTAGACTAGACCTCTGGCACCAGTTTTGGCCCAAGATCAGCCATGGTTTTTGGTAAGAGGATAGACAAGGGGGACAGCCAGGTGGCTGAGTAGATTGAAAGTCAGACCTAGAGGTAAGAGGTCCTGGGTTCATATCTAGCCTCCCAGTTGATAACCTGGTCATCTAGCCAATCTGGATTTCTTATTGTTCTTCCATCATGGAGCCAGGATTTTATCAAATCAAGTAGTCCATTTGCCAATTGGGATCATGACCCCTGTATGTCTCAGTTGACCATCTTCTTGAGTTTCCAGGGGCTATGAGATGAGAATTGGGGGCCAGAATATCTGGGTGCAAATCCTGCCTCTTATTTATGTGACCTTTGGTGAGTCTCTTTCCCTTCCCTAGATCACCATTTCTTTATCTGTAAAAAGAGGAGATTGGATTAGATGACCTCCAAGGTCTTTAGTTCCAATATTGTGAACTATAAGGTCTTTGTGAATTTTATAAGGACTCATAAGGTCTTTGAAGTAAGGGAGTGTTTTTGTCTTATGTTGTAGTCCCATTATTCTAGGCATAATGCCTGGCACATAGTAGAGGGAAGAGTAAGAGGAACAAACATTTATTAAGTGCCTACTATGTGCCATACATTGTGCTAAAAGCTAAATATTTATCACATTTAATCCCCACTATGAGGCAAGAGTTGTTACCACACCCTTTTATATTTGAGGTAACTGAAACAGCTGGTGATTCAATGATATGCCTAAGGCACAAAATAAATGCTTGTTGACTTGATTTGACAATGATCTTTTTTTTTTTTAATTTTACCTTCCATCTTAGAATCAATATTGTGTATTGGTTCCAAGGCAAAAGAGCAGTGAGGGCTAGACAATAGGGGTTAAGTGACTTGTCCAGGGTCACACAGCTAAGAAGTGTCTGAGGTCAGATTTGAACCCAGGACCTTCCATCTCTAGGACTGGCTCTCTATCCCATTAGCCACCTAGCTGTCCCCAACAATGATCTTTTAAATCTTTCAGAGCTGAGCCTCTAAGAAGACAGATAGGTCTATTCTGAGATTACAAATGAGCCACCAGCCCTTACTGGAACCTTCCCAGCTTGGTAGGATCTAAGGGTAGAAGGGAAATGTATCTGTTACTCCCTAACCCACTGGTCCAGGACAGTGAAGTAGATTAGAATCAGCTCAATAGTCAGCCTTTCTGAGGTTATAACCCAATAAAATGGAGGCAAGAGAGTATCTTCCGTCTCTTTTCATTGGAAGAGAAGGCATTCTCTGTGTGTTTTCTGTACTTAAAAGCATCATAGTTTATTCTTCAATTGGCCACCATTAGCCTATTCTCACTTCATCAAGGACAGCTTCCTGGGAAAAAAATGGAGCTCCATTCAATTTGGTTCAATTAACAAGCATTCATGAAGGCTCTTCTATATAGCATGCACTGAACTAGGTACATCCTGAGAATACAAAGAAAAAGCAGTGATAATTCATGCCTTCTAGGAGCTCACATTCAAATGGAAGAAATAACATGAATGAGTTTGAGTTTAGTTCTACAACCATTCATTAAGGGACAATGTTTTTACATGCTAGGCTTTGTCCTAAGCACTAAGAATTGAAAAAAGAAAGAAAGGAAGGAAGGAAGGAAAGAAGGAAGGAAGGAAGGAAGGAAAGAAGGAAGGAAGGAAGGAAGGAAGGAAGGAAGGAAGGAAGGAAGGAAGGAAGGAGGGAAGGAAGGAAGGAAGAAAGAAAGAAAGAAAGAAAGAAAGAAAGAAAGAAAGAAAGAAAGAAAGAAAGAAAGAAAGAAAGAAAGAAAGAAAGAAAGAAAGAAAGAAAGAAAGAAAGAAAGAAAGAAAGAAAGAAAGAAAGAAAGGAAGGAAGGAAGGAAGGAAGGAAGGAAGGAAGGAAGGAAGGAAGGAAGGAAGGAAGGAAGGAAGGAAGGAAGGAAGGAAGGAGGGAAGGAAGGAGGGAAGGAAAGGAGGAAGGAAGGAAGGAAGGAAGGAAAGGAGGAAGGAAGGAAGGAAGGAAGGAAAGGAGGAAGGGAGGAAGGAAGGAAGGAAAGGAGGAAGGGAGGAAGGGAGGAAGGAAGGGAGGGAGGCATGTAAATAATGCCTTTTTGAACTAGTGGTTCTTCCAACTTCCACTCTGCTTTCAGCCACTTTCTTTATTTCATCCATGGGACAAAGTCTTGGTGATTTGTCTTTCCAGGGTGTCAAGCATTGTTCAAATATCCTTATGGGATAGAGGGTTGTGATTGTCTTCAAAGTACAAAACCTAGCTCATTCCAGATATGGAGACAGCTAGAAGTAAAAGAAAGAGACTCTATTTTACAGATGAGGACACTGAGGCACAAAATTACCCGACTAAGGTCATGTATTTAGTATTAGTATTTGAACTCAAACTCAAACCAAGAACAGGAAACATTTTGTCATATGGCAATAGATAGCTTAGGGTTCTTCCTTTGAGAACAACCAGAAAGAAGAGGAAAGAAAGAAAGAAAGAAAGAAAGAAAGAAAGAAAGAAAGAAAGAAAGAAAGAAAGAAAGAAAGAAAGAAAGAAAGAAAGAAAGAAAGAAAGAAAGAAAGAAAGAAAGAAAGAAAGAAAGAAAGAAAGAAAGAAAGAAAGAAAGAAAGAAAGAAAGAAAGAAAGAAAGAAAGAAAGAAAGAAAGAAAGAAAGAAAGAAAGAAAGAAAGAAAGAAAGAAAGAAAGAAAGAAAGAAAAGTAAAGAAACAACACTGGTCCCTGAAAATTTTACATTTGATTTCCTCCTTTGTTGCCTTTAGTTTTTTAGTTTCCTTGTCTGTAAAATGGTCTGCAGGACCCTTCCAGGACTAATATACTATATTATGATTTCTTTAATATTTTCTACCTGAGAGCATATAAAGCCAAATTGGTCAAATAATTGACTCATGGGGGCAGCAGCTAGTTAACTTGAGCCTAGAGATGGGAAGTCCTGAGTTCAGATGTGATATCATTCACTTCCTATCTGTGTAACTCTGAGCATGTCACTTAACCTCCAATGCCTAGCTCTTACTGTTCTTCTGTCTTGGATCCAATACATAGTATTGATTCTAAGTCAGAAATTAAGGATTTTTTAATGGACTCATAGGTTCATTTTTCAGGAATATACTTGCTAAGGGAAGAGGGGTCTCCATACGGAGAGGAGATTTGGGAGTGAACCCGGGATCCAGGGTATAAAAGAAGTGACAGTATGAGCTAATGAAATGAAAGGAGAGATGAGCTTGGTTTGATTCTCTGTGTGTTTCTGGGATAGGCAGCAGTAGAACCATAACTGACATATTTTATGCCGAAAGCATAAAATGAAGCATGAACTGGGGAAAGCTCAGGGTGGGCTCACTGGCAGTCTGGGGATGGAGCTCACCTGGGGCATAGCTAACTCCCTAAAAGAGGAAGTGTACGCCATCTGCTAGCTCCCTGTTTTAATTCATTATTCTTATTAATGGAGAAGCAGTGTGGGATGAAGTAGATAGAGACGTGATTCTGGAATCTGGAAGATCTTAGCTCTAGGTGAATCAGATAACTTCCCAAGACTGTAAATTTCATAGCCAATGCCAATCTATACTGGTAGAAGGAATTTTTCCATCAAGTATTCTATATTCTTGTTTTATTAGATAGGAGCTAAGTTCCATTGTTTCTAAACATTTTGAAGGGAAAACTAGGTGGTACATTGGTTAGAGCTCCAGGCCTGGAAACTGGAGAATATAGGTTTAAATCTGGTCTCAGATACTTCCTAGCTGTATGACCCTGGGCAAATCCTTTAACTTTGTTTGCCTCCCCTTGCCTTTCTTAGACTTGTTATTAAAATAGAAAGTAAGGGTTTCAAAAAATAAACACTCTGAGGACTTTACAAAGTCTCAATCAACCTACTCTAGTTACAGTTCTGGGCTGCATCATGAGATGCAAAAAGAAAGTGACCTTGGGAGTATTGTGGCACAGAGGAAAGGGAGTTGGATTTGAATGGGAAGGGAAGAGAAGAGGGGAAGGGCATAAGTATTTCTATGGTATCTCTTATGTGTCAGGCACCGTGTTAAGTACTTTTACACATTTTATCTCATTTGATCCTCACGATAACTCTGGGATGGAGGTACTATTATTATCCCCATTTTACAGTTGAGAAAATTGAGTCAAACAAAGGTTAAATTCCTTGCCTAGGGTCACAAAGCTAATAAGGGTTTGAGGCTAGATTTGAATCAAGGTTTCCTAACTCTAGGCCTAGCACTCTATGTGCTGTGCCACTGACTTGATAAATCAGGGGATCTATTTTTTAATCTAGGCTTTATAACTTAAGACCTGATTGACTTTAGTCAAGTCACCCCCTCTTTGTTAAAAGGCCTGAGTTCAAACACTGAATCTGCTAGCTACTCCCTATGAAATCATATACCACTATGATTTTCTAATTTGGGCTAAATCCTGACTTAATGTTATATTGTCTGTTGGGCCAGGATTATTATCTCCATTTTAAAGATGAGGCCACTGAGACGGAAAGTGACCTGACTAAGATCACATATCTAGTGTTAGATCTAGATCTCAAACTCACTTCTTCCATGATGAAATCCTGTGCTCATGCCACCAAGTTAGCCTCCCTCAAATGAGAGAATATAGTTACCACATCTTTTTCTTTGACTGCTCTTTGGATAAGGCTAGGCCACAGCCTCTGTGTTCCTATTTAGCCCTTTAGTAAAGGAAGAATAATAAGAGACTTATTCTTTCTTTCCCTATTCCCTCCCTCCCTCCCTCCCAATCACAGGCAGCTGGGGAGGCAAATTAGATAAATATCTGCAAATTATTTTAAGCATCTGGGATAAAGGTGCTAATAGAAAGTGGGATGATTATATCATCAGAATGGCTTTTAAATTCCTCAAGCTTCATTTCAAAGATACACAAACCTAATGAATTCAATGAATAGAAGTTTGCCCAGGAACTTTGCAAATATAAGGTTCTCTCTAAATGCTGGAAATTAAGAAGAGTCACAGTAAGAGAGCTAAATGTGCACAATAGGCAATTAGCCTTGTAATATCTACTCATAAAAGCATCTCTGGATCAGGTCTTCATTTTGCTACTCTGTCTGGTGGGGTGATGTTAAGGATTCCTAATGCTACAAAGAAGCTAGTATCTGATGTCTGAGCCAAGTTATCAGGGTACCAGCATTCAGGCCAGCAGGTTATCCTTGTATACTAGATGGAACTCTGAACTCATGGCCAGGAAGTTCTGCCTTAGAATCCAGTCTTGGACAATTACTAAAGGTGGGCAAGCCACCCTCTGTGTTCCTCAATTTCTTTGCCTGTAAAATGGGGCTAATAGTACCTGTATTATTCACTTCATCATTCAGGACTGAGAAGATATAATGTATGAGAAACTCATGGTAGAAAGTAAAGTGTTTTGTCAATGTCAAATATTGATTTATTTCATCCATGGGACAAAGTCTTGGTGATTTGTCTTTCCAGGGTGTCAAGCATTGTTCAAATATCCTTATGGGATAGAGGGTTGTGATTGTCTTCAAAGTACAAAACCTAGCTCATTCCAGATATGGAGACAGCTAGAAGTAAAAGAAAGAGACTCTATTTTACAGATGAGGACACTGAGGCACAAAATTACTCGACTAAGGTCATGTATTTAGTATTAGTATTTGAACTCAAACTCAAACCAAGAACAGGAAACATTTTGTCATATGGCAATAGATAGCTTAGGGTTCTTCCTTTGAGAACAGCCAGAGTGTGTCCTTAGATCATTTGTCTATTGGAGAATGGGTCTTATTCTTATAAATTTGAGTTAATTCCTTATGTCATCACAATTAGATCATGCTGCAAAGGCTTTTCCCAAGTCAGTTGTTTCCATTTTCATCTTAGTTTCATTAGACTTTTTTGCAAGACCTTTCTAATTTGTGCAATCAAAACTATCCATTTTACTCTCTGTGGTTCTCTCTATTCTTTGCTTAGTCCCAGAGCAGAGCAAAGAGGGCTGAGGAGTTCTCCAGAACGTAGATGAATGAAGAGACAGGATATAATCAAGTATACATAGAGCTACAAGAATCATACTCACACAAACTTTTTTGATTCACACGTTAATTTCCTCACAAAGCCCCTGTGAAGTACCTGATGTAAGTTCTATTGTTATCCTCATTTCATGGATGAGGAAAAACTGAGGCTCAGAGATGAGAATTGGCTTCTCTAGAATATTCAGCTAGTTATCTGAGACAGAACTTGAATTCAAATCTTTTGCCTGTGAGTCCTGGGCTCTTTGTACTATTCAGATCAAGTAAAATGATGACTTAAAAATAGTCAGTAAGGGAAAGTAGACTTTAAAAGATCACCCTGGTGCAAATATTAATAATATGGAAATGGGTCTTGATCAATGACACATGTTAAACCCAGTGCAATTGTGCGTCAGATAAGGGAAGGGGTGGGAGGAGGGGAGGGAAATAACATGAGTCTTGTAACCATAGAAAATATTCTAAATCATATAATTAAATAAATTTTTAAAAATAGTCAGTAACTGGACTTTGTGGCAGAGGATAGAAGCAAGTCATTCCTTCCAGGTAAAAGGAAGAGTTTGGAATTGGGTCATTTTGGGGATTGCTTCAAGCTCTATCTCTATTTATAAGATTCCTTCCAGCTCAGACATTCTATGTTCTATTGTTCTAAGGTGACTTCCTACTGTGATGTTTTCTGGTTTATGTTCCAGCTCTGGTAGCCTGTGTTCTAGAGTATAATATTTAAAGGAATTGTAGAGGATTGAAGAGGTACAGGGAATAAGGAAGGTTTTATAATAGGGAATGGAGGAGTTGATAGGATAAAGGGAATATGGATGATGGTGAGGTAAAAGGAGAGAGATACCCCTGCTGAGAGACTGTTTTTGAAAATGGGGTTCCTGAGAAATGGGCCAACTATGATTGCTTGAGAGGATGTCTTCTATATTGATTTAAGCATGGACCCTCTTGAGGGACAAGCCCCCCCCCCAATCAAGGTTGCCCAGCAGGGGTTCAATAATGACCATTTATGGTTGAATGGCTGTCCTTAGGTTCTTCTCCTTCTATGTTCCCCTAAAATGATGAGAGTTCTCTTCTTATATGAATGCGGGTTATTTAAATAAAGATGAATTTAATAAGAATTTTGGATAGGGATGGTATCAGGGTAGAGGGAAGAGGGGTTCCCTATAGTTTTCCCCAGATTGGGTTTGAGTCTTTCTCAGTTTTTGAACTGAGGCCAGGCCTTGAAGGCTGGTGGAGGGTTTCTTTTATTCCTGTCTGTGCTAATCTATGCTAGCTTCCTTAAGTTCAAAGTCTTTAGCAGAAGACAGCAAGAGGAAGAAAAGGTTCTGACTTTCAGAGCTGGTTGGGCCTGTCTCTTTGGGCTCACTCCCCTAAAAACCGACCAGTCTGAGGGCCAGGAAAGAGACCTCGAGAGCAACTGTCACTCTTCCAGTTGCTCCTCCCCCTATCAACTGTCATTGTTGTCAATATTTTCACTCCAACATTCCAACTGCTATCTGTTCCACCTCAGTGGCAGAAAGACCCAAAGCTTGATTTAATTTTCCTTTCCACAAGAGTCACTTCCAGCTTTGACATTCTGTATTTTATGTTCAAATGTCCTTTGCAGATCTCGTATTCAATGTTTGAATCTGACATTCAATGTTTTATTGTTCTCAGGTCACTTTGAGGTATGATATTTGATATCCTATTTTTCTTGGATCCCTTCCAGATGTGACATCTCATGTTCTATGTTTCCAGGTTTCTTCTGGTTCTGATATTTGCTTCTAATACTGGATGTATGATTCTAGTTCTGATATTTTATGTTCTGTGTTCTCAGGTCCTTTCCAAAGTTGTAATTCTTGGACCCTGGAGATGGGTGTGTGTGTATGTGTATTTGTGCATGTGATAGATGGGAAGGTAAGATATTGACCAGAACCCAGGCTATCCCAAGAGTAGATCAGGCTGACTCAGAAATTACTGGATCCAGCATCACTGGAGTTATTTCAGTAGACATTGCAAGGTCCCTTTTCAGGGATGGTGTCAAAGACATTGTGTTGAAATAAGATACCTTCAAAAGTCTCTTTTGGCTCTTGGATTCTTAACAGGACCAGATGTCATGGGTTAAAAAGGAAAGGAATTACCAGGAAGGATAATTGTGGCCATAACTGGAAAGTTCTATCTCTGAGTGTCCCCTTCCACCAAGAATCGGGGGTGTATGGGTTCTGAGCTTAGCTGACCTCACCCTTCTGGGAAAGAGATGGGAAGAAGAGGGAAGGCAAGACCAGCAGAACTGAGAAGTAAGATTTCTATCTGAAGCTGTAAAAAGCTAGACCCAGAGGCCAGGCTGAGAACCTGTAAATTTTCCTCCCTGGGTATAATTGTACATCTGATGGAGTCAAGTACTTGGTATCGCCTTCATGGCCAGAGAGGAATATACTCCTTAAATGATCGATAATAGAGGAGAAGTAGCAGATTTAAAGATGAGAAATCACATTTTCCCTTTGAGTGGGGGCAGCATCAAACACTAGCCACCAGCACCAGACTCTAGACACCATGTTCCATGGGGTGTCCCTGGAGCCTTTGCCAAAGGCTGTCACCTGAGCAATGAATCATCAGTGTTTAGTTAGACCTGTTTTGCCCTTTCTTGAGCTTTTTCATATTATCCACTGATTTTGACAGTGGGATACATTTCTAATAAATTTGAATCATAACAGGAGGTTGGTGTCAGTACCTAGGGGAGAATAAACAGCACTGAGGTTTTGTGTTTATTGCATAGTAGTGAAAGACATGGGTGTGCATGCATATGAATATGTATATAGAATGAGAACTCATGAAAGGGAAGTAATTATCGGCTAATTCTAAGGGAGAAATTCCATTTCTAAAAGAAGAGTTCTTTGAAGTGAAAAAAATGAAAAGAACTACAGTGACGGGAAACTTTCCTTTTTTAGTGGGTCGCAGTTAACAATCATTAATTAAACTCCTACTATGTGCCCTGGACTGTGCTAAGTACTGGAGATATAAAGAAAAGCAAAAGACAATTCCTGCCCTCAAGGAACTCACATTCTTCTTCTTTTTTTTTAATCACTGACCTTCCATCTTGGAATCAATACTGTGTATGTGTATTGGTTCCAAGGCAGAAGAGAAGTAAGGGTTAGGCAATGGGGGTGAAGTGACTTGCCCAGGGTCACACAGCTGGGAAGTATCTGAGGCTAGATTTGAACCTAGGAATTTCCATCTCTTGGCCTGGTACTCTAACCATTAAGCATCCTGGTTCCTCCTAGGAAATCATATTGTAATCAGGGAGGCAACATACAAACAACTTTACAAACAAATTATATCCCAGATTATTTGGAAATAATCAAGGGGAGGCACCAGAATATTATCATATGATACTTTTCCTGCCTAGAGTATACAATTAATTTAATATAAAATCATTGAATGAAATTGCATAATAGGAAAGCAGAAGTTAAATACTTCCGAATGGGACATGCTCTTCCACACATATACAAGTCATGAGTTGAAAGAATATACCTCAGGTGCACCTGTGGAAGGGTATGTAAGTGGCCAGGGGACTTTCATGGATAGGCTCACCTACAGGGGAAAATATGTGACCCAGGCATATACATAGAGGGACCTGAATGTCCAGGGCATATTTGTTGTGGGCGATTTATGCTTTCAGTATTATAGGGATCATCAGTGTCTGTAATGATGCCATTGGGCTCTTAATTTGGCTCCCTCCTGTGTTGAGATTTAATCATTTTCCAATAGATTTCTTGGTTTCCAGAAATGATTGAATAGATTTGTTTTCACTTCTTTGCTATTACTAAAAGTATTGTTCTAGTATAGATTGGATCTTTCTTTCCTTCTTTAACCATGTCTAGTAGAGGAATTGATGAATCAATAAAGAGATTTTTAGTTACTTTCTTTTCATAGTTCCTAATTGCTTTCCAGAATTTTAAACTAATAATCAGTTCTTCCAATAATGTATCAGCGAGGCTATCTTTCCATTATCCTTCCAACATTAACTCTTCCCAACATTTTATCAATGTTGCCAGTTTTCTGGGTGTGAAGTAAAACTTCAGAATTGATTTAATTTGCATTTCTCTTACAAGTGATTTAGAGCAATCCTTCATAAAGTTGCTAATAGTATGACACTTGTTTTTTTTAAAGAACTATTTGCTTAATTCTTCTGGACATTTATTCACTGGGGAATGGCTTATGGTGATATATATGTATTTTTCTATATGTCTTGGTTAGCAGACAAAGGCAATATTTTAACCATGAGTGAGAAGATAACTGCTTTTTGAAAGAAACATGCTATGGAGAGCACATTTTGAAAAAAAAAAAAGGGTATTTGGAAATGTTTCCACTGTGGGATTTTGTCACTGAAAATGATACATTTGTCACTTACAAAAATGCATATCTGCATACTTGAAAAACTTGGAAACAATTTTCTAGCCTGTCAAAAAAATCCTCCTTATGATGAGTTTCAGTGAGTTTGAACCCATTTGTTAAAAAACATGAAAATGCAACACCATCTGATTAGTTTAGAAGAGCAACTGATTGGCATTAAGAAAGATAAACATTTACTAGTCAAATTTCAATGAAGAGCCTTTGCATAATTGGTGGATAGGATTGAAAAATGAGCATCATAATGTAGTATTCATTAACAGCAATGCACTTCTTCCATTTGAATCCATGTGTCTTTGTAGAGTGTATTTTTCAGCTCTGACAATCATTTAGACAAAGGGAATTTAGAAGCATGCACATGTATATTATTTATGGATAAATAAATATTCCAATATTGGGGATGCATGCTCAAAATTTGTTAATGAAGGGGAGTATGATTTTTAAAATGTCAAGACCATTGCTTTGGTTATCTAAACGTGGCACAGATCAGTGAACCACATGGCTGCCCAGTGGTTGGTTACCCCAGGTCCAGTCTCAACATATGACCGGTCATGCTTCTTTTCCAGTCATGCATCTCTCTAATGACATCTGTTCTATCACTTCTTCCTAAACAATTTGCTTTTTGTCATGCTCAGACCTGCCACACTTCATTCCATTGGCTCTTGGATGACTTCCATTTTAATTTCTTAGAGTCAGTGGTATTCTGTGACATGCAGCTAGCCATGGCCCCTAGAAGATTATTGGCATGAAAAATGCAGGTCTTTGTTTCAGAAGTCAATGGAAGTCTGTGTGGAGACAGATACAGATACCAATTATAAGCTCTGATGGAGTTTTTTACAAATTAGGTTTGGGGAGAAAATGTGACCTTTATTCAGGTCGGTTCTGTGGAAGGGACTGATGAAACTCACTAAGCAGGGAGTGATGCCTCCATCTATTCTCAAGGGACAGCTCACAAGAAATAGTTGCTGGGGGTGGAGGGTGGGACAGGGACAATAATGGAAAACTAGGGTGGAATGTGAGCGTGTACAACCCATTAGAAAGGATTATACAATGAGCCTGGTAGGCCCTCCCAGCTATAAATCCAAGGGTGGGAGGTATACTCAAGCCTTGGGTATCCTTAGGAAACCCTTCCTAGGAAAGGAAGGAAAAGTTAAGCTATGAATAAAGAGGATACTTGTTACAGCTGGCATTGGACTGAGGAGAATGGTCCAGGAGGACAGCAGCTGGGGCAGGGAAGGGAGGGCTTCTTAAACTGATCTTGGATGTCAGAGCTCTCCTGTTTGAGCCATTATGAACTAGGGTAAGAGGATCTGAGGAATCATTCACACCTTCTTGAGCCAATATGAAGGAACTGGATTCCTGTGCCTCTTCCTTCTTGCTAGACACTCCTTCCCTCTATTTGTCAAGTGGATCCTTGTTAGAAGACCTAGTTTCTAAAGAATAAATTTGAAAAATAGAACAAATAACTTTCTTCCATCTGTACCTCAATTTCCCCATTTGTAAATAGGATGTTGGATTGCATGATTTCTATTTTTCCTTTCAACTCTAACACATTATGTCTATTTTCAAAGTTCCCTTCTAGCTCTCATAGTCTGTGCATTAAATCATAAAAATCCCTTCCAGCTTGTCAGATTCAAAGCTGGAAAGAACCATGAGGAGCACCTATCCATTCCCATAGTGATCCAGATGAAGTAACCGGGGCCCAGAAAGGTTAAATAACGTTCCCAGTGTCCCATAGCTAGTCATAAATAGCAAAGCTTTTAAACATTCTGGGATTCTCTATGAAAAGTAGAGAATTCAGAAGGAAGCTCGACTCACAGTATTAATTCTTGGTCCTACATCAGTCATCCCACTCTTCTACAACATTGGCACACACATTTGACCTCCGGTCATGGGCAGCCTGACCATGCCATGTAGGACCCTGCCTTTTACACAACGTGGAGGGGAGGGGAAAGACTGAGCAGCCAGCTTGGCTCTAATGATTATCTCTGATGGGACGAGGATTTGGGCATCTTGTGTAAAGCCCTCTCAAAGGACAAAGAAGGAGCTGATGAATTATCTGTTCTTTTTGTAAAGAATATTTGGCCTCAATTAAGTGGGTGGGATGGCAGGAGGGAAAAGGAGAGGAAAGAACATGAGACTCATGCAAATGAAGACTGAATATAGAAGAAGAGAGATACAGAGTGGGGAGAGGGCTTTGTTCTTCCAACTGTTCTCACAGCCTGCCTGGCCCCTACCTCTGGACTTGCTAGTTTCCTCATCATACAAATGAGTTTGATTCAGTCAGAGGTCAGCTCCCCAATCCTCCAGGATCAGGTCAGGGAGCTTCAGAGTCTTGGTGATAACTCTTCTCAGTCCAGGAAAGAAGTCAGCAGATGCTGGTTTACATCCTAGCTCTCCTGATGACTTCCTGTGAAGCTACAGGTCAATCATTCGATCTCTCTGAACCTAAGATTCCTGATCTATAAAACAGAGGTGGTAATACTTGTATTTGCTTCAGAGGAATGTTAGGAATTAAATGCTCTAAAATGAGTTCATCACCTAGTTTCTAAAGACTAGATTTTAAAAATAGAACAAATAACTTTCTTCCATCTGTACCTCAATTTCCCCATTTGTAACATTAAGATATTGGATTGCATGACCATCATCATCACCATCATAATCATCATCATTATCACGCCCTCCCCACCATCATCATCATCTCATTATTGTCATCATTTTTTCATGTGTTTCAAATGGAAACTGCTGGGTTAAGTCATCATTTTGTTATAGTATTCCTTTATAGTCAATGTTTCACATGTAATTGGATGGGTGGGGGTGGGGATGGTAAAACAACTGCTATTTCTAGTTGAATGAAGGTTGAGATGCAAGCCCATCCTCTGTAGACTCACTGAGGGCATCTTAAGCATGTCTCCCGTAGCAGGCAAGATAATGGAGATGCCATGAGGGGCTCTAGTCTAGATTCTGCCATTTTGCTAGCTGTGTGACCCTGGACAAATCATTTCCCCCTCTCTGGGCTATAGTTTCCTCATGACCATCTATGGCAGGATGGATTAAGACCTACCTGTGGGGGCACCATTTACCCTTACCTTTCTTTTGCCCCTTCCAGAGGCTAGGTAAGGAAGGGTGAGAATTTATATCTTTGATAAGGTGGGAGTCACCTTCTCTATACCTGTTGGTGAGATGAAAAGATACTTCCCCTTGTTCTTATCATCTACACTGTCTCTACATCCTCCAGACTCCTGAGCAATGCCATCAGATTTACTAAAGAATCCTGGGAATGGCCATCTGCCCCATTGATGCACCTTTAGAATTTCTAGGTCCTTCTATCCACCTTGCAGCTGAACTTTATTGTTATACTTATTTATATTAATTGTATCATATTTATTCAATTAGATTATGAATGCCTTGGGAGCAAGGATTGACCATCTTCTAGGTCTACCCCTAGCACTTAGCACACACTAGCAAGACATATAGGAAACAATTATTTGTTTTTTATTTAATTTTATTTTTTTATTTGGTCAATTTCAAACATTATTCCTTGGTTACAAAAATCATATTCTATTCCTCCCTCCACTCCCCCCACCCTTCCTGTAGCCTATGCACAATTCCATTGGGTATTACATGTGACCTTAATCAGAACCTATTTCTATGTTGTTGATGTTTGCACTGGGGTGATCATTTAGAGTCTACATTCCCAACCATATCCCCTTGACCCATGTAATCGAGCAGTTGTTTTTCTCCTGTGTTTCTACTCCCATAGTGTTTCCTCTGAATATGGAGAGTGTTCTTTCTCAAAGATCCCTCCAAGTTGTTCAGGATCACTGCATTGTCGCTAATGGAGAAGTTCATTACCTTCGATTCTACCACAATGTATCAGTCTCTGTGTATAATGTTCTCCAGGTTCTGCTCCTTTCACTCTGCACCAATTCCTGGAGGTTGTTCCAGTCTCCATGGAATTCCTCCACCTTATTATTCCTTTTTGCACAATAGTATTCCATCACCAACATATACCACAATTTGTTCAGCCATTCCCCAATTGAAGGGCATCCCCTCATTTTCCAATTTTATGCCACCACAAAGAGTGCAGCTATGAATATTCTTGTACAAGTCTTTTTCCTTATTATATCTTTGGGGTACAAACCCAGCAGTGCTATGGCTGGATCAAAGGGCAGACAGTCTTTTAGCACCCTTTGGGCATAGTTCCAAATTGCCCTCCAGAATGGTTGTATTAGTTCACAACTCCACCAGCAATGCATTAATGTGACTTTGTCACATTCCCAGCATTCATTACTTTCTGTTGCTATCATGTTAGCCAATTTGCTAGGAGTACTAGCTCAGAGTTGTTTTGATTTGCATTTCTCTGATTATAAGAGATTCAGAACACTTTTTTATGTGCTTATTAATAGTTTTGATTTCTTTAACTGAGAATTGCCTATTCATGTCCCTTGCCCATTTATCAATTGGAGAATGGATTGATTTTTTTTTGTACAATTGGTTTTGCTCTTTATAAATTTGAGTAATTAGACCTTTGTCAGAGATTTTTGTTATGAAGATTGTTTCTCAATTGGTTGCTTCCCTTCTAATTTTGGTTGCATTGGTTTTGTTTGTACAAAAACTTTCTAATTTGATGTAATCAAAATTATTGATTTTACATTTTGTGATTTTTTTCTAGCTCTTGCTTGGTTTTAAAATCTTTCCTTTCCCAAAGATCTGACAAGTATACTATTCAGTGTTCACTTAATTTGCTTATAGTTTCCTTCTTTATATTCAGTTCATTCACCCATTCTGAATTTATCTTGGTGTAGGGTGTGAGATGATGATCTAAACCTAATCTTTCCCTTACTGTCTTCCAATTTTGCCAGCAGTTTTTATCAAATAGTGGATTTTGGTCCCAAAAGCTGGGATCTTTTGGCTTATCATAGGCTGTCTTGCTGAGGTCACTCACCCCAAGTCTATTCCATTGATCCTCCTTTATGTCTCTTAGCCAGTGCCAAATTGTTTTGATGACCACTGCTTTATAGTATAGTTTGATATCTGGGACTGCAAGGCCACCTTTCTTTGTGTTTTTTTCCCATGATTTCCCTGGATATCCTTGATTTTTTGTTCTTCTAAATGAACTTTGTTATGGTTTTTTCTAATTTGATAAAAAAGTTTTTTGGTAGTTCAATGGGTATGGCACTAAATAAGTAAATTAATTTGGGTAGGATTGTCATTTTTATTATGTTAGCTCATCCTTACTCATGAGCAATTGATGTTTATCCAATTGTTTAGATCTAGTTCTAATTGTGTGGAGAGTGTTTTGTAGTTGTGTTCCTATAGTTCCTGTGTTTGTCTCGGCAGATAGATTCCTAAGTATTTTATATTGTCTCGGGTGATTTTAAATGGAATTTCTCTTTCTAATTCCTTCTGCTGAGATGGGTTGGAAATATATAGAAATGCTGATGACTGAGCCACTCGAGACTTCCGGTCAAGATGGCAGTGTAGAAGCAGTGAAAGTTCAGACCTTGGAAACCCTTCCTTACCGATCGCAAACAGAGTGCTCCTAGGACACTGAAATTCAAGCTGAACAACAGGATAGACCTTGGGAACCCTCCTCCTGGACCTGGATCAAAAGGTAAGGCCCCCCAAAAGCCAGAACCCTAGATCACTCAGATCTAAGGGGTAGGCAGAAGGAAGGTCCCAGGACCCATCCCCCCCAACCTAGAGTGCTGAGCCCAAGGCAGCAGCGGGAACCTCAGGGCTCTGAGGACTCACCTTGAAAGCAACCTTAGACAGTCTCCGGGGTGCCAAACACAGATGGCAGGGAAACATAGAGAGAAGGGGGAAGCCTGTAGCCCCCTGGCTGGGTCCCTCCATCTGAGTCTCAAGGGAGGTCCCAGCTTTAGGGCACCAGCTGAACCCAATCCCATCAGGAGCCCTCAGAGCTATTGAAAGGACAGAAACCTCAGGGCCAGAAAAGGGGTTGCTCCGAAGAGCTTACCTTGAAAGTAACCTGGGCCAGTCTCCGGGCATTCAACACAGATTGTGGAGGAGGAGGTTTTTTGCTTCAGGGCTCATTCTATCCAAACCAGGTGAACCTAATCCCATCAGGAGCCCTCAGAGCTCAGGGAGGCCATGACCCCTCCCTCCTTAGAGAGCAGGGTCTTCTGAAAAAACAGAAACCTAGAGGCGGAGTCAAGATGGCAGCCTAGAAGGAGCATAGACCTGGCAGCCTGGCCAGAGCTTTGGAGATCCTCCATATTTGCTCCAGCTGTCCAGGAAGTTTAAAACTCAGAGTAAACCCAGCCCAACTAAGCTGAACTCAATCCCATCAAAAGTCTCCAGAAGGCAGGGAAGCCCAGGCTCCCCACCCATCCTCATTGACTGCTGGACTTTAAGAATAATTGGACTACCAGAAGACCACAACAAAAGAAAAAGCCTGGACATAATACTAAAGAAAATTATCCAGGAAAAATGTTCCGAGATCCTAGAACAAGAGGGAAAAGTGGAGATTGAAAGAATCCACAGATCACCCCCTGTATTTAATCCCCAACTGACAACACCAAGAAATGTTATAGCCAAATTCAAAAACTATCAGATGAAAGAACAGATATTACAAGCGGCCAAGAAGAAGCCATTCAGATACCATGGAAACATGGTGAGGTTAACACAGGATCTGGCTGCATCCACACTGAAGGATCGAAAGGCATGGAATACGATATTCCAGAAAGCAAGGGAACTAGGTCTACAACCAAGAATAAAATACCTATCAAAACTGACTATATTCTTACAGGGGAAAGTATGGTCATTTAACATAACAGAAGAGTTCCAAGCATTCATAAATAAAAGACCAGACCTGAGCAGAAAATTTGATGTCCAACCACAGAACTCAAGAGAATCATCAAAAGGTAATTAAAAAAGGGGGGGAAACAACAACAACAACAAAAATTCTTTAAGAGACTCAATAAGTTAAAATGATATGTGTCCCTATAAGAAAAGAGGTCATTGGTAACTCTTAAAAACTGTTGCTATCACCTGAGCAGCTAGAAGAATTACATTCAGAGGGAACAGTGACAAACTGTATAGGATGAAAGGACAAGACATAAATAGGTATATACATATATGCATGCATAAATACATATACATGTGTATGTGTGTATATATATATACATGACTAGAGCTAAAAAAGAAAAGAGGTTATGACTAAAAGAAATGGGAAAAGAAACAAATGGGGGTAAATTTATATGTCACAAAGAAGCTCATGGCAGGAGGGGAGAGAACATAGATACAATGGAAGGGTAAAGAGGTTGGAGATAGGAAATACTCAACTCTTACGTACTTTGAAACTGACCCAAAGAGGGAAGAACAATCCAATCCATTGGGGAAGAGAATAGATTTGCGCCCTATAGGGGAGTAGAAGGGTAAAAAACGGATGGTGGGGAGGGAAACAGAACAAGGGAGGGAGAGGGTGGGGGGGAAATTTTAAAAAGACTACAGGGGAAAATAAGGGAGGGAATAAGAAGGGAGGGGGGTAGAAAGGGGAGTAAAATAAGGGGGGGAACGGGAGGGGACTGACTATAAACAAACATTGGTATAGAAGGAAATAGTGAAAGAAGAAAAAGCAGGACCAGGAGTAGAAATCAAAATGCTGGGAAATACACAGCTAGTAATCATAACTCTGAATGTGAATGGAATGAACTCACCCATAAAATGCAAGTGAATAGCAGAGTGGATTAGAATCCAAAACCCTACCATATGCTGTCTGCAAGAAACAAACATGAGGAAGGTAGATATGCATAGGGTGAAAGTAAGAGGATGGAGCCAAATCTATTGGGCATCAAATGATAAAAAGAAGGCAGGAGTAACAATCATGATATGGGAGAAAGCCAAAGTAAAAATAAATCTAGTTAAAAGAGATAGGGAAGGTAATTACATCCTGATAAAAGGCAGTATAGACAACGAGGAAATATCTGTACTCAACATGTATGCACCAAATGGCAGAGCATCCAAATTTTTAAAGGAGAAACTAGAGGAGCTCAACAACCTGCAGCGATCTACGAGAAAAAAAAAATAAAAAACTATTCTCAAGCAGAGGACAAACTGAGGGAGTAAAAACACCGAGGAAAAGCAACTGCTTGACTATAGAGGTTGAGGGGACATGATCGAGGAGAGATGCTAAATGAGCACCCTAATGCAAATACCAACAACAAGGAAATGGGTTCAGAGTAAGGACACATGTGATACCCAGACAAATCATGCCTCGGCTAGGGAAGAGGTGGCGGGGGGTTGGGTGAGAAGAAAAGAAAATGATCTGTTTCCAATGAACAATGTATGAAAATGACCAAGGATTTATGCAGGTTTATTTTTTATCCTGCAACTTTGCTAAAGTTGTTGATTATTTTGACTAGCTTTTTGGTTGATTCTCTAGGATTCTTTAAGTAGACCATCATATCATCTGCAAAGAGTGATAACTTGGTCTCCTCCTTGCCTACTTTAATCCCTTCAATTTCTTTTTCTTCTCAGATCGCTATAGCTAGTATTTCTAGGACAATGTTAAATAATAGAGGTGATGATGGGCATCCTTGTTTCCCTCCTGATCTTATTGGGAAGGCTTCTAGTTTATCCCCATTGCAGATGATGTTAGCTGATGGTTTTAGATATATACTGTTTATTATTTTTAGGAAAGGCCCTTCTATTCCTTTGCTTTCTAGTGTTTTCAATAGGAATTAGTGTTGTATTTTGTCAAAGGCTTTTTCTGTATCTATTGAGATAATCATGTAATTTTTGTTGGTTTGCTTGTTAATATGGTCAATTATGTGGATGGTTTTTCTAATATTGAACCATCTTTGCATTCCTGGTATGAATCCTACCTGGTCATAGTGAATAACCCTTGTGATGACTTGCTGGAGTCTTTTTGCTAGTATCCTATTGTTTTAAAAAAAATTAAAAAAGGAAGGGAATGTCCACTGAGGGGAGGCTCTGGGCTTTGGTATATGGAGAGAGAGGGAAAGAGATGAGAATCCCACCTTTCACAAAACGGGGTTCCAGGGGAGACAGCAGATGCAACGGGCTGGCTCAGAGAGAGGAGAGGGGGTATTGAAGATTTTCCCCCTTCTGCCTTCCTTCCTTAGCTAAAGCTACTCTCCCCAATTCGCTCTTGTCCCTCTTGTCCCTCCTCCACTATTCGAGACTGAAAGGTCTCCCCTTGATCCATTCATTCACACTCAGCTTGGGGACCAGATAACTTTTAATGTTAACACAATTAGGTAATATAAGAGGAAATAATGGGCAGGGAAGAATGGGAAAAGGAAAGTGGGAAAAGGGGGTCCCTGTCTCTATCTAAACCCTTTTCCTCCCTCCTCAAGTTTGGGGGGAACTCAGGCCTTGGCAGCCCGAGTCCCCCGAGAGAAAGTCAGGTTGACTCACCCATGGGTAACAGGAGCTGAGGTAAAGTCTGCTCAGGTTTCTCTTCAGAAAGTCTCTTCAATTGGGAGGTGTTGGGGGGAAAGATTTCCAGTCACCAGCAAGAAAAATGGGTAACCCTCAGGAGAAAGTCTTTATCCACCTTCTCTCTTCCACGTCTCAAGACGGAGAGACCCTCACTGCTCTCCTCACCAGAGTCTTTTCTCCTCAGGAAATTCACTCCTGGGGCCCCTCCCCCATCAAGGTGATCAATTTCATTTACTCTTCAGTCTGGCACTTTTTCTCTAGTGCCAGGCTCTATCACAAATCCTCCATTTCCTGTTGTTCGCATGGTGCCACCCTGGCCCACGCCAAGGACTTATCTTCTATGTCTTTTCTAAATATCTATCCTACTTACTGTTCCCATCTAACCTCCCCCCTCCCAAAATAATAAATCTTATCCTAATCTATATATTTGCTAATATAAGTTCCTATCTTATGCTAAGACTGTGTTGTGGGAAGAGGGTTAGGATTATGTATCAACAAAATTTTTACAATATAACAATTTCTTAATACAAAAGTCATTCCTATTGCAATCAATATAAAATTTAAATCTTACGTAAAATTGAACTATACTATGCCTTATATAATGCTAATTCCAATGTAACAATTCATAACATTTATATGCACATATATTTATATATTAACTTGTATCTAATGAAATCTGATTTATTCTGTCCCTATGTTACC
This sequence comes from Monodelphis domestica, assembly GCF_027887165.1. Taxonomy (NCBI): domain Eukaryota; kingdom Metazoa; phylum Chordata; class Mammalia; order Didelphimorphia; family Didelphidae; genus Monodelphis; species Monodelphis domestica. The sequence continues at coordinate 30,258,198 of NC_077232.1, forward strand.
TCTCTAGTTACAATATTCCCTTTTCACCCTAAACTACTCTGTCCTTGTCTATTAACAGTTAGTATTTTAACTCTCCTTTCCATCTATATTACTGTATTAGATCATTTTTATGCTATATACATATGTCTGCTATTTTTACACATTTACATATGTCACATGTTATTTAAATACATATATACATATATATCTTCAGGTAGTAGAGATTTATTTACAGATATACAATTTAAGGGCTGTCCTTAATTACGGCACAGTCTCTAATGTCAATGTGAAATTTGTTCGTGTTCTAAATATGTCGTGATGGATGCATATTTATTCCAATGTATATGTGGATGTACTTCCCTATATGTGAAGTTAATATGATTGGCGATTAATCTTACATGACCAATTTTCCCAAAGTTCATTACCCATAATGTCTTTGATTCAAAGTTCTTTCCAGTTGTCTGTGTGTTTTCCATCCTTTAGTGTTGCTTGATGTTTGTCACAGGTCCAGGTGCCTTCTCCTTTACAGCATACATACTTGCCTGTCGTCTCACCTTGAAAGATGATCTCAGGTATCCGGAACTACAGGATCATGCGTGTGTGTAAGATTAATGTGTGCGTGCATGTAAGAGTGAATATATTGATGCATGTGAGTGAAACTTTATATAGGATGTTTGTGTCATCCTCATGTGTGCAAGTGACATTTTTTTTTATGCAATGAAAGTAAGTAACTTTCATAATGTGTGATAGTAAGGTGATTATTATGTTATATGATTATATGATGATTGTAGAGGTTAATGATATTTTAGTTGAGGCTTGAGATTGAAATTTGTATATAGGTTTAATAATTCTAAGGGATTCTAAATCCACCCAAATAAACTCCCAGGTTCCGCAAGGAACCACTTCTCCTGTGTTTCACAGGCTATGCTAATCCTCCCTGATCTAACTAACCCAAATTTATACTATCTGTCTTGGGCATTATTCTATTTAGGTTTCATGCAATAATTTTTGTTTGGGTAAGATGCTCCAAAAGTATCTTGGATGTTTTTCATCTACATTTACTGGGGTTCATGGACTTGTCTCAGTCTTTTTATTTTCAGCCAGGGTTTGTCATTATGGCTTAGGGGTTTTCCTAATTTGATTAAAGTTTCTTAGAGGATCATGTGTCAGATCTTATGTCTAGTACCAGTCTGGGTTCTTATAAGGTTTCATGGTGTTTACTACCCTATAGAATTCAAACTGGTCCTGGAACCAAGTTCTCTATTATATTACTTCCAATTCGGTGTCACTGTCCCCTAAGTTATATTTCTCACAAAATTCTTCAAAACTACTGACTCCTGTAATATACAGTATTTCCTGTACTGATAATGAGTTACCTATGTTTTCAATTGCTGAATCAGAATCAGAATCAGAAATGCTTGTTTGTTCTGAATTCAGTTGTTCACTATGCCAGTTTGTGTCCCATTCATCTAAATCTTTATGAACTTTATCATAAAGGTTAACATACTCATAAGGTTCCTGTTCTTCATCACTGTTTTGTTCAACTATTATTGTACCATTTGGTACTGTATCATCTGGGTCTGAGTCTGACTCTTGGTCACTGATTTCTGTACTCTCTAGGTCTCTCATTAGCTTTTGTCCAGTGACCTGTTGTAATTCTGTGTCATGTGTTAACCCAGGTTTCGTGTCTTGGTCTGACCCTATTTCAGTGATTTCTGTATTTCCCAATTCTTTTTCTATCTGTTGACCGGTAATATGCTCTAATTCTGAGTTCTGTGGTGACAAATTTGATTCTTGTGGGTTTACTGCTTCCTGCAGATCTGCTATTATGTTACTGGAGTGCACAGGTTCTACCAGATCTTTTGGATCAGGTTCATGTGTCTCTACTGCCTCTTGTGAATCTTTTGACATAGAAACCATTCCCTCTATGGTGGTATCTTCTGGGAATGACTTCAATACAGAGCCACTTGCCCCTATATCAGTGAGAGGTTTGGGCTTTTGTTCTCTCACTTCTGTCCTAAGATATGGTTCTGGAGTTTTTTGTAAATTAGCTATTATGGTGTTTACATACACAGATTTCCTATTATCATCTTCACTTTCTTGCCCCAGGGTTTGTAATACACTTGTATCACTGTGGACCACTGCTGTCTGTGAGCTAACAGATTGCTCAGAGGAAAGGTTTGTGTTTGTATTAATTTCAGTTTGAGAACTGCTTGGATGAGGTTTCACTATCAAAGACTCTTCTGTTCCCACTCCCTTACATTGCTTTGCAGCCTCTGGTTCAGGGAATAGAAAGTTATTGGAAGTTTGATATTGATCTGTGCTAAACCCATCCCCAGGTCTGGTATCTTTGAGTGTCATAGGATTTCGTGGGTAAAAGTCTTTGGCTTTTGGATTTGAGTTAGTTCTCCCCTCATTTCCCTTTCTTTCCCTTCTTAGATGTATAATTTTTTCAGCTCCAAAGTCTCTAGCAACAATGTCTCGTTTAGCTATCTTGTCAGAATGGTCTGGATACTTAAGTTGCTGTCTGAAAGATTTGCTAGCCCCATTTGATCTTCCACTGTCTAGATCCATTCTGCAAGCTAAAAAATTTTCCAAAAAGGATTTAATCTGTTCCTTGCTTTTCTCCATGCCGTTTTGTGTGCCCATGTATTGTGAACCATAAATGTCATGTTTCATGTCTGCTATTATTTGTGCAATTTCACTCTCCATCTCAATAATAGCTTTTTGTCTTGTACTTAAGTTGCTTTCCTTGGCAGCCTGAGCCCCCCGAGAGAAAGTCAAGTTGACTCGCCCCTGGGCAACAGGAGTTAAGGTAAAGTCTGCACAGGTTTCTCTTCAGAAAGTCTCTTCAATAGCCTCTCTTCCTTAGTATTGTAACTGACCAGAGTGGCAGTTGGTAACTGACCAGTTCTCCCCCCACCAGGAATCAAGATGTTTTTGGTCCTGTATGGAAACTGCTAGGCAGAGTCAGTGACAAAGGCTGCTCGCCTCAGTAGTTGTAATTGACAAACTTCACAACTGACAGTTGATGGCAGTTGGTGACAGTCACAAAAGCTTTTTTTCTTTTTTAAATAAATGGGGTCCTTTTAAATCTGGGGTGCCAACTATTTAAAAAATAAAAATAAGGAAGGGAATGTATCCCCTGAGGAAGGCTTGGGACCCGAGGTATATAGAGAGGGGTAAAAGAGAGAAGACTCCCCCTTTCACAAAACGGGGTTCAAGGGAGATAGCAGATGCAACGGATTGGCTCAGAGAGAGGAGAGGGGGTAATGAAGACTTTCCCCCTTCTGCCTTCCCTCCTTAGCTAAAGCTGCTCTCCCCAATTCTCTCTTGTCCCTCTTGTCCCCCCTCCACTACTCAAAACTGAAAGGTCTCCCCTTGATCCATTCACTCACACTCAGCTTGGGGACCAGATAACTTTTAAGGTTAACTCAATTAGGTAATACAAAAGGAAATAATGGGCAGGGAAGAATGGGAAAAGGAAAGTGGGAAAAAGGGGTCCCTGTCTCTATCTAAACCCTTTTCCTCCCTCCTCAAGTTTGGGGGGAACTCAGGCCTTGGCAGCCTGAGCCCCCTGAGAGAAAGTCAGGTTGACTCACCCCTAGGCAACAGGAATTAAGGTAAAGTCTGCTCAGGTTTCTCTTCAGAAAGTCTCTTCAATTGGGAGGTGTTGGGGAGAAAGATTTCCAGTCACCAGCAGGAAAAATGGGTAACCCTCAGGAGAAAGTCTTTATCCACCTTCTCTCTTTGACGTCTCAAGACAGAAAGACCCTCACTGCTCTCCTCGCCAGAGTCTTTTCTCCTCAGGAAATTCACTCCTGGGGCCCCTCCCCCATCAAGGTGATCAATTTCATCTACTCTTCAGTCTGGCACTTTTTCTTTAGTGCCAGCCTCTATCACACTATTTAAGATTATCATTAAGGAGACTGGTCTATAGTTTTCTTTCTCTGTTTTTGACCTTCCTGTCTTTGGAATCAGTAACATATTTGTGTCGTAAAAGAAATTTGGTAGAACTTCTTTGCTTATTTTATCAAATAGTTTGTATAATATTGGGATTAGTTGTTCTTTGAATGTTTGAGCCCCCCGAGAGAATTCATTAGTGAATCCATCTGGACCTGGGGATTTTTTCTTAGGGAGTTCTTCGATGGCTTGTTCAATTTTTTTTTCTGATATGGAGTTGGTTAGGTAGTCTATTTCTTCCTCTGTTAGTCTAGGCAATTTATATTTTTGTAAATATTCATCCACATCACCTGGATTACCATATTTGTTGCCATATAATTAAGCATAATAGTTTTTGATGATTGCCTTAATTTCCTCCTCATTAGAGGGGAGGTCTCCCTTTTCATCTTGAATACTGTCAATTTGGTTTTCTTCTTTCCTTTTTAAAATTAGATTGACCAGTATTTTGTCTATTTTATTTGTTTTTTCAAAATACCAGCTTCTTCTAGTCTTTTTTTTTTAATTAAATCAATAGTTCTTTGACTTTCAATTTTATTAATTTCTCCTTTGATTTTTAGGATCTCTAATTTAGTCTTCATCTGAGGATTTTTAATTTGTTCACTTTTTGGTTTTTTAATTTGCATGCCAAATTCATTGACCTCTGCCCTCTATAATTTGTTAATATATGAACTTAAGGATATAAATTTTCCCCTGAGTACTGCTTTGGTTACATACCATAGATTTTGAAAAAAATGTCTCATCATTGTCATTTTCTTCAATGAAATTATTAATTGTTTCTATGACTTGTTCTTTAACTAACCAATTCTGGAGAATCATATTGTTTAACTTACAATTAATTTTTGATTTGCCCCTTGATATACCCTTACTAATTATTATTTTCACTGCATTGTGATCTAAAAAGGTTGCATTTATTATTTCTGCTCTTTTGCACTTGTTTGCAATGTTTTTATGCCCTAGTACATGGTCAGTCTTTGTGAATGTACCATTTGCTGCTGAAAAGAAGGTGTATTCCTTTATGTCCCTATTTATTTTTCTCCACATATCTACTAACTCTAATTTTTCTAAGATTTAATTCACTTCTCTTACCTCTTTCTTATTTATTTTTTGGTTTGATTTATCTATTTCTGATAGAGGAAGGTTCAGGTCCCCAACTAGTTTTTCTATCTATTGCATCCTTGAGCTTCCCTAGTTTCTCCCTTAGAAATTTGAATGCTATGCCATTTTGGTGCATACATGTTGAGTATGAATATTTCCTCATTGTCTATACTGTCTTTTATCAGGATGTAATTACCTTCCCTATCTCTTTTAACTAGATTTATTTTTTACTTTGGCTTTGTCAGATATCATGATTGAGACTCCTGCCTTCTTTTTATCAGCTGATTCCCAATAGATTTGGCTCCATCCTTTTACTTTTACCCTCTGCATGTCTGCCTTTCTCATGTGTGTTTCTTGTAGACAGCATATGGTAGGGTTTGGGATTCTAATCCACTCTGCTATTTACTTGCATTTTATGGGTGAGTTCATTCCATTTGCATTCAGAGTTAATATTATCAGCTGTGTATTTCCCAGGATTTTCATTTCCACTCCTAGTCCTGCCTTTTTTTTCTTTTACTATTTCCTTCTACACCAAATGTTTTGTTTTTAATTAGTCCCCATAATTCCCTCCCTTATTTTACTTCCCTTTCTACCCCCCTCCTTTCTTATCCTCCTCTTATTTTCTTTACAGTCTTTTTATACTACCTCCCACTTTCTCCCTCCCTTGTACTGCTTCCCTCCCCACCAGTCCATTTGTTACCCTTCTATTTTCTTATAGGGCATAAATCAATTCTTTGCCCCAATGTATTTGATTGTTCTTCCCTCTTTGAGTCAATTTCAATGCATGTGGCAGATGAGTATTTCCTATTTCCATCCTCTTTATCCTTCCAATGTATTGATGTTCTCCCCTCTCCTGCCATGAGATTCTTTGTGACATATAAACTTACCCCCTTTTGGTTTTTTCCCATTTCTTTTAGTATTAACCTCTTTTTTTTACCTCTAGTTGTATATATGTTGTAGCATACCAAGCATATTAGCATCTTGAAAGTATAATTAGTGTATTGATATTGTATCTTATGTTTTCATTTACCAGACTCATGGTCATCTTACTTATTGATTATTGTACTGCTAAATCTTTAGTCCAAAGGACAAAAGAATTCCTGAGCAGGACATTATTTGCCACAGGGTAGTAGCTCACACCTTGTTAGACCATATTCCTTTCCAAGTCACATGTTTAATTAACCTCCTACTCTTTTGATTATGTGATTGTCAATTGAGTCATTGTTAAAGCCTACGCCATGTCACATGTTCATTAGTTACCTCCCACTCCACTTTTCTCAACTCTCCAATAAAAATTTGAGGGCTCTTGTGGAGCATCCTCTCAATCCCATCTGAGGAGCTTGGCAACATGTAGTCCATATTTTTTTAACTCCTTGTATCTGAGTCTTTATTCCTGTGTCTCTCTCTTTCTCTCCTTTATCCATTTTCCCTCATTTTCCAATCTCCTTCTCAGGTGTCCACCCATGAGAATTCTAAGACGTAATTACAGGAAGTTACATTTTGAACATATATATATATATGTATTTATGCATACATATATCTGTATACATATTTATATCTTGGCATTTCATCCTATACAGTTTGTCACTGTTTCCTCTAAGTGTAATTCTTCTAGCTGCCCAGGTGATAATAACATTTTTTTTAAACCCTTACCTTCTGTCTTGGAGTCAATACTGTGTATTGGCTCCAAGGCAGAAGAGTGGTAAGGGCTAGGGAATGGGGATTAAGTGACTTGCCCAGGGTCACACAGCTGGGAAGTGTCTGAGGCCAGATTTGAACCCAGGACCTCCTGTCTCTAGTCCTGGCTCTCAATGTACTGAGCCACCCAGCTGCCCCCAATAATAACATTTTTAAGAGTTACCACTTACCTCTTTTCTTATAGGGATACATATCATTTTAACTTATTGGGTCTCTTAAAAAAGTTGTTTTTTTTTGGTTTTGTTTTTCTTTTTTCCCTCTTTCTTAATTACCTTTTGATGATTCTCTTGAGTTCTGTGCTTGGGCATCAATTTTTCTGTTCAGGTCTGGTCTTTTCTTTATAAATGCTTGGAATTCTTCTATTTTGTTAAATGTCCATACTTTCCCCTTTAAGAATATAGTCAATTTTGCTGGGTAATTGATTCTTGGTTGTAGACCAAGTTCCCTTGATTTCCAGAATATCATATTCCATGTCTTTTGGTCCTTCAGTGTAGATGCAGCCAGATCCTGTGTTATCCTCACTGTGGTTGCATGGTATCTGAATGACTTCTTAGCAGCTTGTAATGTTTTTTTCCTTGGTCTGATAGTTCCTGAATTTGGCTATAACATTCCTGGGTATTGTCAGTTGGGGATTAAGTACAGGAGGTGATCTGTGGATTCTTTCATTCTTCACTTTTCCCTCTTGTTCTAGAATATCGGGGCAGTTTCCTTGGATAATTTCCTGTAGTATGTCCAGATGTCCAGACTTTTTCTTTTGTCATGGTCTTTTAATAGACCAATGATTCTTAAGTTGTCTCTCCTAGAATGATTTTCTAAATCTTTTCTTTTGTGAATGAGGTTCTTCATATTTCCTCAAATTTTTTTTGTTCTTTTGATTTTGTTTTATAGTGTCCTACTGCCTTGTGAAGTTGCTTATTTCTAGTTGTTGTATTCTGGATTTTAAAGACTGGAATTCTTCCTTGACTTTTTGGTCATCCTTCTCCTTCTGGTCTGATTTTCTTTGGAGGTCATCTTTCATCTTCTCTGCCTCATCTTTCATTTTCTTTGCTTCATCTTTCATCTTCTTTACCTTATCTTTCATCTCCTTTGCTTCATTTTCAAGCTGATTAATTTTGACTTTCAAGACACTGTTTTCTGTTTCCAGATGACTTATCTTGCTTTTTAAGTTCTTTTACCAGTTGTCTTCAGCCTCTCGTAATAGTGTTTTGAATTGTATTTTGAGTTCTTCCAAAGCCTGTATCCAATTTTCTGTGGTTTCTGGGTTTTTTTTTTTGCTTCGTGTTCCCTCATCCTTCTCTGTTTCATTTGCTCTTTGTTCATTGCCTGTATAGAAGCTGTGGATTGTAATTTCTTTTTTCTTTTTTCTGTTGTTTGCTTATATTTACCCCTCCTTTTCTCCCTGCAGTTGCCTGTGCTTTTGTTCCTCCCATTTTTGGAGGGTTTGAGGCTTGTCTATCAGCCTTCACCCTTGGAGTTTTGTCAGCAAATTTCTCAGCGCAATCTGTGGGGGAGGGGTTTTGGAGCTTGACCTTCCCTGCCCTTTGGAGGCTTTGATGGGATTAAGTCCAGTTGGGTCGAGTTGGATGTGTCCTGAGGCCAAAACCTCAGGTGTGGGGATATGCAGTGTCTCTGCTGCTGCAAATAGGCTGCCTGCTCTGTACTCTGTGCTTCTTCTTTAACTGCTTTTCCACCACCTGTGTTTGATGCTCTTAGCCTGGCACAGCTTTGCCCCCAAGCTACTCCCTCTAGGCCAACACCCTTGCCCACCCAGAGGTTCCAGCTGCTGCTGGAGGCTTAATGCTCTAGGTGGGGGAGGGGTCCCGGGACCTTCCTTCTTCCTTTTTCTTAAACCCAAGTGTACTTGAATTCTGGCTTTGGGCATACCTTTTAAGTTGAGTCCAACAGAAGGGTTCCTTAACTCTATCTTGTTTTTAGGTTTGATTTTCAGTCCCCTAAGAGCATTTAGTTTGTAATTGGTGAGGAAGGGTTTTCAGAGACATGAACTTTTGCTGCCTCTATGCCACCATCATCTTGACTCTGCCCCCTCCCCAAGTTTGTAACATCCTACATTCTAAGGTTCCTTCTAGGTATAACATCCTACATTCTAAGATTTCTTCTAGCTATATTATTTAAATTCTAAGATTCCTTCTAAGTGTAACATTTTACATTCAAAGGTTCCTTTTAGGTATAACATTCTACATTCTAAGGTTTCCTATAGATATATCATTTTTCATTCTAAAATTCCTTCTAGGTATAACATCCTACATTCTAAGATTTCCTCTAGCTATATTATTTTATATTCTAAGATTCCTTCTAGGTATAACATTCTACATTCTAAGGTTCCTTCCAGGTATATCATTTTCCATTCTAAGATTCTCTACTAGTTCTAATATTCTATGTTCTAAAGTTTTCTTTCTGCCTTGGATAGTCTATGGTTCTGTCCTCCAAAGTCCCCTCTGACATTAACATTCCGTGTTCTAAGGTCTCACAGCTGTGATGTTCTCTGTTCCATGCTCCAAGGTCCTTCCCTATGACTGATAGTCTATGGCCAGTATTCTCAAGTCCCTTCTAATACTACTAGACTTTGTTCTCTTGGGTATCTTCTGTTGCTAACATTCTATGATGCTGGGCAAATAGAAGCCAGAGATCCTTTCTCCCTCACTCAAGGGTGAATGAGGTGATGAAGTATTTTGAAACATTTGTCTTAGCCCCTCTTGTGACAGGGTCCTAAAAAGTCCTTTGAGAAGACCCAGGAAGGACCCCTGCCCCTCCTAACTCTATCATGTCCCTCTCTCTTGCTTGCTGTACTTTTAAAAATGAGAGTCTGGACAGGATGCTCTGAAACCCTGTGATGTGTGGAAGACAGCTAAGTGTGGGCAGCCAGCTTGCTCAGAGCTGGGCAGCTGGGTTTTATTGGCCTGCCCACTCCTGCAGGTACAGGGAAATTAGTCAGTCTGGCTCTAACAGCCTGATGCCCAGGCAGAGTCAGTAGCTTTATTTTTTCTTTTCATTTTTATTAGGAGCTGTTAACAAGTAGCTCAACCACATGAAGGGAGGATGCGAATCACTCTGGAATCATTGCCAAACTCCCAGACTTCATGATAAGCTAAAGGAGGGAGCTGTTCTCTGACTGTATGACCCATCTGGCCTGGGAGCTACCTTGGAGGTGTCAGTCCTGGCTCAGGTCCTCTTGAAAGAGTCTTCATATTCATAGACTTCAGGGACTATCGGGGATCTTATTTACCAGACCCTGTCTCTGTAGAAAACAAAGCCTTGATCTGTCTTACTCAATCATTCAGTCAATCTGTTAACAAGCATTTATATAAAGCACCTCTTTGTATAACCAGCAAGCAGCTAGGTAGTAGAGAGGTTAGAGCACTGGTCTAGAATCAGGAAGACTCATCTTCATTAGTTCAAATCCAGCCTCAGATACTTATTAGCTGTGTGACTCTGGACAAATCACTTAATCCTGTTTGCCTCTGTTTCTTGATCTGTAAAAATGAGCTGGAAAAGGAAATGGCAAACCACTTCAGTAACTTTGCCAAGAAAATCCCAACTAGGGTCTCAAACAACTGGACAGAATAGAAAGTGATTGAACAACAATAGCAATCATATATCCAACACTCAACACCATGACAAATACAAAGAAGAGCACAAGATGGTCCCAGTTCTCAAGGAGCTGACCCTCCAGTAGGGGAGACAAGAGGCAAAGAAAGACCTAGAGAAAGGGAGACATTTGAGGCAGGTAGACCAGCCAGAGGGCTATTGCAATAGATCTGGAATGTGGTAACGAGGGTGAAGAAAGAAAGGAGCATATACTAGAAATGTTTACAAAGAGGACAAGATGTTTCAACAGATCTAAAGGTACCCAAGAGGTTGGAACTGATTGGAAGGGATTGAGGAGAGATCATGGGGAAGTGAGGATCATTTCTAGGTTGTGGGTCTCCATAACCACAGGGGACCCTCTTCAATAATAGGCAAGTTAGGGAGAAGTGACCGATTTTTGTTTTTTTGTGTTTGTTTTTGAAGAGAATTCCCTAATGGATTTTAGCTGGTTTCCTCTCATTTTCTTAATTTCTTTCACCCATCATTATATATAAGAGATCTTAGAATATAGAATATAGACTCTCAGAGATGAACTTAGAACACAGAATGCCAGAGCTAGAAGACCTTAACACATAAAACATAGAATGTCAGATCTGGAAAAGGACTTAGAATATTGAGCCTAAAATATTCATGCTGAAAGGGACTGTGAAACCCAGAATTTCAAAGCTGGAAGGGATCTTAGAACACAGATACAGAGTGAAATAGCAGCAGAAATAAGTCTTAGAATATAGATTATAGAATGTTTGAATTGGGAGGGACCTTTACGGTCACCTAATCCATACACTATGTATTGGCTCTAAGGCAGAAGAGTTAGTTGTCAGGGCTAGGCAACTGGTGTTAGGTGAGTTACCCAGGACCACACAGCTAGGAAACGTCTGAGACCACATTTGAATCCAAGACTTCCTGTCTCCATTTTGTATCCACTGAGGCATCTAACTGCCCCCACCCCCATCTTTTTTTTTTTTTTTACATTTGAGATGACTGAGGATCAAGACAGGAAGGAATTCCATTCTTTGTTTAAAAATCCAGAAACCCTCCACTTTGGGTTTTCTTTTTCTACAAAGGGTAAAAACCTGCCCTGGCCTCAGGTATTAACTGAGTAGGTCCTTCCTCCCTTTGTGCCCCCCACCCTCCTCCTGTTACAGTGACCTTACCCGAGTCCACGTGTTTGGCCAGCAGAATTGGCTTGAGTTGAGCCAATTGCTGATTATTTTAATTAATTAATGCATTATTAATTAATTAATTATTAAAAAATTATCCACATGAGCATGTATTCCCTTCAAATCTGCAAAGACTATAAAGTCAGGGCCTGATTTATGCTTCTAGTAACTGAGCAGATTTCAAAAAGGGAAGGAAAAAATTTTGGTTCATTATTTATTTGTAGAATTCATTTTTGTAAACCCTTACCTTCCTCTTTAGAATCAATACTATATATTGGTTCCAAGGCAAAAGAATGGCAAGGGCTAGACAAATAGAGGTTAAAATGACTTGCCCAGGGTCACACAGGTAGGAAGTGTCCGAGGCCAGATTTGAACCCAGGACCTCCCATCTCTAGGCCTGGCTCTCCATCCACTGAGCACCCAGCTGCCCGCTGTAGACCTTGTTTTTAAAAATTCCGAGTTCAAAATTTTCTTCTTCCCTCCTGATCCTCCCCCACCTATGCAGAAGGCAAGCAACATGTATCAATTACATGGCAAAATCATGCAAAACATATTTCTACCTTAGTCAGGTTGTAAAAAAATCAAATCAAATCACATCAAAATCAAGAAATATCAAGAAAGTGAAAACGAGCTGCTTTCTTCTGCCCTCAGACTCCATCAATTCTCCCTCTGGAGATGGGTGGCATTCTTTGTCCCGGGGCCTCTGGCATGGACCTGAGCCATTGTATTGATCAGAGCAGATGAGTCTTTCCCAGTTTGATCATCCTTATGACAGTTCTTACTGCCCACAAGGGTCTGATGGAGAGAAATGGTAACAGTGTGGATTCAATGGACAAAATGTGGCTTGTCTGTTTAGGGAGCTGCTTGTTACGTCATTTCCCAGCATGCCCTGACTAGTGAGGGAGACAACCAAGGCTCCGGCTTTCAGCCTGGGTCTCCCGATGGTGGGTCCAGGCTTCTTTCTACTCTTTAGGAATTCGATTTCCAACCCCAACTCCTATACACACGCTCCCTTGGGAAGGGGTCCTCCCAGGGTCATGCCTTAATCTAGCCACTCCTAGAGGACAATTGAATGTTTTAGTAGTATATATACATACAGACACACACATGAACACATACATGGACATACTTACATATATATACACCAATACATACATATTATATAGAATATATTTTATATATCTATAGTTAAATAAATATATTTACATATAATAAATATATAAATATATTTATATTATATATCATATATGAAGTTCATTATATATATACTTTATAATAAAATTATAATAGGAAATAGAATAGGATATAGAATAGAAATATAAAAGAATGTGTGTGTATATAATAAATATATTATATAAAATTCATTATATATAATGAATTTTATTAATACAAAAATATATGCAAATCATATACATAATATATAACAAATGTTATATAATAAATATAAATTTATTTATATGTAATATATTTATTATGTAATAAATATAATGTATTATATTTATATAATATAATATAAATACATAATAAATAGAATAAAACATAATATTTATATATGTATATATGTATGTTTTTATATATAAATGTATAAAGTTTTATATTTATACAATAAATATATATTTATTTGATGGATATAAATTAAGTTATATGATTTTATATATATTTCTATAAATTATACATAATGAATTTAATATATGATATATAATATGAATATATTTATATGTTTTATATATATGTATACATACACACAAATTCCTTCTTTCCACCTTAGAATCAATACTGTGCATTGATTGGTTCCAAGGTAGAAGAGTAATAAAGGTTGTGCAATAGGAGTTAAGTGACTTGCCCAGGGTCACCCAGCTAGAAAGTATCTGAGGTCATATCTGAACCCAGACCCTCTCATCTCTGGGCCTGACTCTTAATCCATTGAACCACCTAGCTGCCTCCATTTGAACAGTATATTAAATGCCCAAAGCATGCTTCCCTGTGTTATCTCAGTTAACCCTTGCAGCCATGAAAGGTTTTATTATTATAGATGGGGAAACTTGAGGCTGGGAACTTTAGTGCCTTGTTCTGAGTCACACAATAAATAAACGTCTGAGACAGGATTCACACTCAGCACTTGCTCCCTTACAGCACCGTTAGGGCACCTAAGGGACGTCTTCCCAGAAAGACGAGAGTTGGTTGCTAAATCCCTCTTGAAGTGTTCGGGAGGATGCTCTTGTGGGTGGAGCAGGCGGTCAGGGTCGGTCCTCAGGCTGCCCTGCCTGGAGCCTGAAGGGACGTTTCGTCCCCAGCATCCTTAGCCGATGTCAAATCATCCATTAGTGGGGAGACCAGGGAAAGGAGGGAGGGAGAAGCCAAGCCCCACAGTTCTGAAGCTGTTCATTTTGTCCAACAGCCCCTGTAAACAGATGCAGCAGAGCAAAGCCAGGCTGTTAATGGGGCCAGACAGCCCAGAATGGATGGCGGGGTCAGCATGGCCGGGCTAACGAGCACCAATCTTTCCACCTGTCTTTCAGGAGGCTACAGAGGAGCCAGCTTTTCAGCACTGAAGGAGTAATAACATTCCTGCTGCACAAACTGTCGATGATGGTGCAGGGGAGGGAAAGTTCGGATCTGGGGTGTCTCTATGAGCCCTCACCTAGGAAGGGAAGAACTTGGGGCAGCTGCAATTGGTCTGGGAAATGATGGGGGATGCAGGGGGCAGGATGACAACTACAGATGAGAAAATGGATTCAAAGACACTTTGGGAATCTTGGATAAAGGCTTTAAGGCCAGAAGGGTCCAGAGGGATGATCTGGATGACTTCCTCAATATATAGTGGAAAACCAGAGACCTAGAGAGGGGAAGGGGTTGACTCTGGACCACACAATTCATTAGTGACAAGAGCTAGAACTTGATCCTGGAGAGACTTTACAAAACAAAATATCAGTTGGAAAGGACTTTAGAATGTAGATTGTCATAGTTAGGATGGCCCTTAGAACAGAGAATGTCAGAGCTGGGAGGGAGCTTAGAACAGAGGATGTCAGAGCTGGGAGGGAGCTTAGAACAGAGGATGTCAGAGCTGGGAGGGAGCTTAGAACAGAGGATGTCAGAGCTGGGAGGGAGCTTAGAACAGAGGATGTCAGAGCTGGGAGGGAGCTTAGAACAGAGGATGTCAGAGCTGGGAGGGAGCTTAGAACAGAGAATGTCAGAGCTGGGAGGGAGCTTAGAACAGAGAATGTCAGAGCTGGGAGGGAGCTTAGAACAGAGAATGTCAGAGCTGGGAGGGAGCTTAGAACAGAGAATGTCAGAGCTGGGAGGGAGCTTAGAACAGAGAATGTCAGAGCTGGGAGGGAGCTTAGAACAGAGAATGTCAGAGCTGGGAGGGAGCTTAGAACAGAGAATATCAGAGCTGGGAGGGAGCTTAGAACAGAGAATGTCAGAGCTGGGAGGGAGCTTAGAACATAGATGCCAGATCTGGAAGGAGCCTTAAAAAAAAAGAAGGGATTTTCAGACACTGATGATAGACTATTGGATTTTGAAGGAAACTCAGAAATGATCTAATCCAAATTTCTTAATGTAAAAATGTATAAACCAAGGACCAAAGAGACTCGCTCAAGGCCACACAGCTAGTAATTCAAATCTAAGTCCTCTGATTCCAAGTTCAGTATGCTTTCTGCCTCTTTCTCTTTTAGGGCATTAGGTACACTGTGTTTCCCCCTGTGCCCTACTTTGTGATAGGAGGAAAGGGACCAGTGAGCCCTGGTAAGGAGTTTTGGAATAGGGACAGAGGTGCAGGAAAGATGCCAAAGTTTAGTTTTCTTCCCTCTACAATTATGTGGTATGATTTGATCATAGGCATAGAGCTATGGGAGCCCAGGTTATCAGGAACAACTGTTTCTACAGTAATCATCTTCTGGCTCGACCAAATTAGAGAATTAAGGGGAGGGAAGACTGGGGCTGTGCTATCTTTGGCTACCAATATGCCAGCAGATAGAGTATCTTGGGTAATTTTACTTGCAAAATTGATTAAGGTTGGTTTGGACAAGGACTGGTCACATGGACAGAGAATCAGGGGAAGACAAATGCTATGTGAAGAGGGTGAGGGTGTGTGTGTGTGTGTGTGTGTGTGTGTGAAAGAAGAAAGAGAGAGAGAGAGAGAGAGAGAGAGAGAGAGAGAGAGAGAGAGAGAGAGAGAGAGAGAGAGAGAGAGAGAGAGAGAGAGAGAGAGAGCCCCCCTAGGCTTGCTTAGTTTGGACCTTTTGTTCTCAGGACTTCTTGAAATTGTCAGAGAGCGACAGAAGGAGTTGGAAAGACAAAGAAAAGGTATCAAGAGAAGTGAAGAAGGAAGGAGTAACAGGGAAGAAGGAAGTAGAAGAGAAAGGGCATGAAAGATGGAGAGATGAGATGGATGGGAGAAAGAAAGGGAGAAAGGAGAAAGGAATAGAGGGGCAAATGAGAGAAGAGGGGAAGAGGAGAAAGAAAAGAAGAGAAGGGATAAAAAATCAGGGGAGAAAAGTAGAAAGGGAGAAGCAGGGAGAGAGAAAGAGGAAAAGATAAGAGGGGAAGAAGAAAAGGAAGAAAGGAAGAGAAAAGAATGAAGGAGGGAGAAGGAATGACACAAAAAGAGGAAAAAGAAAAGGGTGAGAAGAGAAAAAGAAGAATGGGAAAGAGGGAAGAAAAGGGTGGGAAAGAAAGGAAAAGGGAGGAGAAAAGGAGAATGAGTGAGAGAGAGGAATGGAAAGTGGAAAGAGGAAAAGGGGGGAAAAAAAAGAAGAAAGAGAAAAGAAGAACAAGAAAGGGAGACACCAAAAAAAAGGGAAGAGGAATAAAAAGAGGAGATGGAAGAAGAGAGGAGAAAGGAGGAGGAAAAAAGAAAAAGAGAGAAAGATGGTGAGAGAATGAGAAAGGGAGAGGGGCAGAGAGAAGCAGAGAGGGGGAGGGAAACCCTCAGCAGCACATTAAGGAAACTGACAGATGCTCTATAGCCAGGAGGTGTTTCTGACACCTCTGATGGGAACTGAGGGGGAGCCAGGGAGACTGGGAATGTGTGCAGAAAATTGCTGAGGAGGGTGTGAATGAGTACATGGTGGAGGGGGATGGGGCAAGAGCAGAAGCCAGAGGATAAAGGTGGGAGAGTGGATACCATGGAAAAAAGAAACAGCAGGCCAGGGGGCAGAAGTCAAAGCAGGCTTGCTCAGAGTGGGAGAGTAAAAAAGCCTTATTTTTTTTTTTTGGAGGGAGAGGCAGCAGCCATTCCTGAGAAAGACAAACCACAATGGGGTCTCTTGCATCTCTTCCTTAACATTGTCCATGGATGAAATCAAGTGTTTGATACAAGAGTCCAGGTGTCTGACACACATGGTGAATGAGTGAATGGATGGATAAATGGTTGGATTGTTCCAGCCACAGCAACTTGGGCAAGACTTTCCTGGGTCCATGAGGAACTGTTATCTGTGCTGGCAGAGGATCCTCACCTTCCAACACAAGAGTGCTTGAAAGCTTAATATTGAAGCCAGGTCGAAATGACCCTCCAGGGCAGGTTTGAAAAGATTTCAGAGACCATCCATCCAGTATGGATCCCCCTGGGTCTTCCAAAGATCTAACCTAAGTGGGATACAAACCCCTTCGTTCCCCACTTTACAGGAGTAAACTCAGAACTAGAGAGATGAAATTACTTCCCCAAGGGCACAGAAGTGGCAAGTAGGTGAGGGAGCCAGAACTCCTGACTCCTGGTCTTAGGATCTTTGCAATACGCCACAGTTTCTCAGGGGGAATGAAATGGTTTCCATGTCTACTCTTCTGTGAGTCTAAAACATACAGTTTCAGGGAAGAATAATGTCAGAGAGCTCAGCCAAATTGGATGCTGGTCCCAACCAGTTCTGCAACTATCTGTGTGACCTTAGACAAGACCTCTCTTGTATCACCCTTTCTTTTTCTTTCTTCCTTTTTTCTTTTCTCTCCCTTCTCCTTCCCCTTTAAACTTGTAGGGTACACAACTACCTGTGTGGCCTTTCTGAGTCTCAGTCTCCCCATTTGTAAAAGAGGAGTCTTCATCTAGTTGACTTCTGGTGTCTCTTTTACCTCTAGAATCCTGTGATCCAGTGACTGCTTAGTGTCTTACTAAGGAAGTAAAGACCAGTCTTCAGATGTTTCTCATTTCTCTCTCTGGTGGAAGGATGGGAGGAGAGGAGGAAGGAATATGGAGTATATGGTGAAAATTACTCTGGATTTGAAGTTACAGGACTTGGGTGTGAACCCCTTCTCTGCCTGGACAAGTCACTTGATCTTTTTAGGACCACAGACTCAATCTTAGAGCTTCAATGGACCATAGAGAGTATCTCAATCAACCCTAACCCCCTATTTTTATAAAAGGAGGAAAATAAGTACCACAAAGATGGAATAATTTGTGGATAATCGATATAAAGTAGGAGTTCTTCACCTGGAGTTCATAAATCCTTCAGGAGCCTATGAATTGATTATAGGGGGCTTGGAAATGAAAAAAAAACATTTTGACAACTTTATTTCAATATAATTGGCTTCCCATGTCATATTGCTTATTTTATTGATTTGTAAACATTTTTAGCAGGCATCCATAGATTTATCAGACTGTCAAAAAGGTCCATAGCCTAGAGTAAAGGTTAAGAACTTCTATGACAAAGGCCATTGAGTTCAGTATAAAATGAGGAAACTGAGGACTAGGTAGGAAAAACTACTTGCCTAAAGTTGTAAATTTCAGAGGGAAGATTTGAACACTTGATCCCCTGTAACATGTAGCCTTGTTTGGCCTACCAGATGTAAGTAGCAGCACAAAGATTTAAACTTGAGTCCTCCAATTGCATGTTTCTCTGGGTCTTTGTTTCCCTATCTCCATAATGAAGGATTTGGACTAGATCTTAGGTCCATAGAATTATTGATTTCACATTAAAATGGACCCTAGGGATCTTCTGGTCTATCCCATTATCCTTCAGTTGCCTAGTAAGCAGCTGTCTACCTCCAAGAGAGAAAGAGGCTGCTTCTCTTCTGGCACTCCCCCCCTCTCCCTACTGCTGGAGAGCTCCCATGTGGGAGCCCCAGAATCACATGTGGGTGGCAGGCAGCTTCGGCTCTGGCTCAGGCTCCTGAATGCCAAGGAAACGCTCATCACTGGGATATAGGGCCCAGAGGGACTGAGGAGATGGAGAGATGGGAGGAAGAGATCACTCAGAACAACTCAGCCAAGCAGTCATAGAAGGGTGATGTGCAACCAGCCTATAAATACTTGGAAAGAGTTGACATGGTGGAAGAAGGGAAATTAATCACTCAACCCCTTCCCCAGGGAAGGAGGTGCTGAGATTTAGAAAAGGAATGACAATGATTGATGGTCTGAGGAAAAAAAAAAGATAACCACCTCCCAAGAACTAGAATACATCAGAGGATGGAGAGCTAAGAAGGACCTTGGCAATCATCTGGTCTAATATCCCTTTAAATTTTTTTAAACAAATAGGAAAACTTGGGCTGACAGAGTGGTAGTGATGTGCCCGAGGTTACATATCTAAAAATGGCAGAACCATGAATTGAACAAGTCTAATTTGAATGAGTCTCAGCTTTGGGGAAGAATAGAATCTGGAAGCCAGGGTGACTGAGTTTCAGCTCTGCTTTGACCCACTTAATTTCCTGGGTGACTGGGCAAATCACTGTCCTTCTATGGACCTTCATTTCTTCTTCTGTAAAATAAGACGTCTGGATTAGCTTATCTTTATGATCCCTTCAAGGTTTGACATTCTATGTTGCAATGTCTATCAACATAGACATATAGAAGGACCTTAGTGATCACCCAGACTAATCTCCCTTTTAATTTTTTCCCTATGTGTCTATGTTGATATGATATCCTATATGTATACGTCTTAGGTTCTAAAGATGCTTCCAACTCTAATAGTCGATATTCTAAGATCCTTTCCATCTCTGACAATAGATGTTCCCAAGGGTATTACTAGCTTTTCTATTCTATTCTATTCTGTAAGGCCCCATTAAACTCTGATATCCTGTGTTTTTTCTTTTAACATCTCAACCAACTTTGACAATTTATATTCTATGGCCCTCTCAGCTTAGACATTCTTTGTTTTATTTAACAAACATGATCCCATCTTCCCCCACCCTCTAGCTCTAACATTTTGTGTTCTAATGTACCTTCCCAGCTAATCATTGCTGGGCTCATCTTTCTATATTCTTTTGGAATCTGGAGCAGATTCATTACACACCAGCTCTGACTCACATGTCAGTGGATTTTCGTGCTTCCTTCTAATCCCACGACAGCACCCAATTCCTCCAAATTTGCTCGTTTACAGTCTAATATCCTTGCCAACTGCTGACTGTCTGTGAAACTATTCCTTAAGCTGCTTTTGAGCAACTTGTGCTCTCTTGGACCCATCTGATAGGTTAATTTTAATCATTCTATAGATTCCAAGGAGATTTGAATATCTCTGTCCCTGGATTAATTATCCCATCAGTGGAGTATCAACAAAATAAGGGTTATCCAATGAACATAGGATTGGATGTGAACTCTGCTAGTGATCTCTAGATTTTATTCAAAGGATTCCCTCCCTGGGGCAGGTAAGTACCTGAGAAGATTGAGAGCCTGGCCTAAAGAAAGGAGGTCCTGGGTTCAAATCTTACCTTAGACCCTAGGCAACTAATTTAACTCCCATTGTCTAACCCTTACTGCTCTTCTGCCTTGGAACCAATATATTCTAATATGGAAGGTAATGGTTAGGGAGCTTACATTCTAATGGGGAAAGACAGAGTTTAAGTAACTAGGAACATATAAGAAACATATAAGGTAGGGGGCAGCTGGGTGGCTCAGTGTATTGAGAGCCAGGCCTAGAGATGGGGGGTCCTAGGTTCAGATCTGACCTCAGGTACTTCCTAGCTGTGTGATCCTGGGAAAGTCACTTGACCCCCATTGCCTAGCCCTTACCACTCTTCTGCCTTGGAGCCAATACACAGTATTGACTCCAAGACGGAAGGTAAGGGTTTAAAAAAAAACAAAACATATAAGGTAGTTGGAAGGGAAAATCAAAGGAAGGGGGCTAACAGGGGGTGGACCAGGAAAAAGTCCTCTCAAAGGTTGCATTTGACCTGAATAATGAAAGAAGCCAAGAAAGCTAAGAGACTGAGTTGAGAAGAGAAAGCATCCTAGACTGTCATTCATCAGCCTAAGAAAAGGCCTGGAGGCAGAAGAGAGTGTCAGGTTTGAGAAATGCCAAGTATAGCAAGATCAATAGCAAGATCATTGACTTTGTAGACAGGAGCAAAGTGTAAGAAGCTGGAAAAGTAGGAAGGGATCAGGATGTAAAAGGCTTTAAATACCAGACAGTGGCAATTTGATCCAAGTGTCGATGATTCACCCAATGGGAATATCTCTCAAATATGCCTCCCTTTCTAGGGACAGAAGAGAAGGGGGCATACATGAGAGATGTCATAAAGGTAAACATAATTGGATATGGGAGACTGAGAGATTGAGAAGTCAAGAATGACGTTGAGGGGGGAGCTAGGTGACTCAGTGGATTGAGAGCCAGGCCTCTTGATAGGAGATCCTGGGTTCAAATTGGCCTCGAACACTTCTAGCTGTGTGACCCTGATTAAGTCACTTAACTCCCATTGCCTAATACTGATTACTTTCCTGCCTTAGAATCAACACACATTGAGTACATGAGCCAGGGGAACCATGGCAGTGGTGATGACCTCTACAAAACTGAGATATTGGGAAGAAGGAAGCTTCTTTTTGTTGGGGGAAGGGTTGTGGTGTTGGTGAAGATAATGAGTTTGAGATACCTACTCTGTAACTTTTAGTCTTACAGGAAAGGTAGAAGGCAGTGAGAAGCAACACCCCCCAAAAAAAACACCCCCCACCAAAACAAAAACAAAGACAAAACAAAAAAAATTATTTATGTCACAGAACCAGCATATGTCAGAGGTGAAACTTTGATGCAATCTTTCCTGATTCCAAGGTCTCCATCCATTGATCCAAACTGTCTTGCTTGCCCAGCTATGTTGGTACCCAATTTAGGCCTCCTTCACTCTTCTCCTGCCAAAGTTCCCAATCCTTCAATGATCAGATTGAAAAACATTGAAAAACACAACTGGTTAAACTATTTCATACAAGAGTTTGATTGTCTGATAGTTTATTATGCTTTTTGAGATAAGGATAGATCAATAGTAGAATGTAAGCTCCTTGAGGGCAGGATTTATTTATTTATTTTATTTTTCCTAGGTTTTTTTTTTTGTATGCCTGGTTCTTAGCACAGTGGCTGCCATATTGTAGGTGCTAGAAATGTATTGATGAATTTCATGAATATCTATTAACTCAATCATTTCTCAGTCCCAACTATTGAAGACCTTATGTTAGGCAAATAATTCATTCAAACCTTAGGTAGGATTAATTCCCTGACTTCCTTTTAAATCAATTTGATTCAATAATCCCTGACTTCCCTGAAGGGAATTCTTGATTCCTTTCATTTATTAGATACCATTCTATATAAGAGACTATTATAGGTACTACAGGTGAAAATATAAAAAGAAATAGTCCCTGCCCTCAAGGACTTCATATTCTACTGGGGGTGGGTAGAGATGTGCATAAGAAATCTAATACAATGAAAGCTGAGGAGGAAGACAGAACCAACAAGGAGGTGTGTGTGTGTGTGTGTGTGTGTGTGTGTGTGTGTGTATCTTCCAAGGTAGGTGGCACCTAAGTCTAAAAGTCTAATAATACACCAACACAGATAAGTATTTTATATAGTGTTGCTTAATAAATATATCAGAGATGTAAAACGGTTCTCTGTGAAGTCTAAGGAAGAAGTTCCTTACCAAGATGATAAGGGTATAGAATCAGTATAAACTTCTTGAAGAAGGAGAGCATTTAAAGTTGCACCTTAAAGCTTGGGCAGGAATTCAATAGTCAAATTGGGGGAGGGAGAATATTCTAGACTTAGGGAACAGAAGAAAAGAAGAACACTGATGGGAACAGAGAAAGAATTGTCAAATTTGGATTGAACACAGAATGCATGGAAAAGGGGAAGAACAGGAATGAGGTAAGGGTGGAAAGATGGTTATCAAGCTCTTCAGTGCCAGACAAAGATGCTTGAACTTTACTGAGGAAGTAATGGAGAGTTCCAGAGAAGTTCCATGGCTAGGACCAGTTTGCCTAAGTAATGCTCAGATTCCCGTTACCTGTTTGGGTCTCTCATTTATTAAAAAAAAAATTAGAAACAAAACCAAATCAAACCTCTGGTTTGAGTCCTCATCTTATGTATTCTTTCCAGAAAAAAATAATAGGACACATAAATTCACAGTCAGCACACTTAATTAAACTCAAATGGCAGGGTAAAAACCAGGAATTTAATCATATATATAATATTCCTGGAATCTATTCCCAAATGGCTGCCACTCCACATTTATCTCCCAGGGAGTGTAAGGTCAACTTTCGATTAGACACTTTGTCATTCCAACCTAAAAGGATAGACATACACAGGCAGGATATTATGAGAACCTGCTATAGGTTTTTTGGAGCACTGGCTTATTTAGCAAAAGCAACCAGTGATGAAAACCTTGGGCTGTGCTTTATGAAACCATTATCAAGATATCTGGATGTAGTATAAGAAGTCACAATAAATACATCTGCATTTTCTTCCCCACTCTCCCTTACTACTTACTGCTACTTACTTCCCAACTACTTCCATTCATTTCCAACCTTTTCTCATCTTTTACTACATCATCCATTGTGCTTTTCCAAACTTCTTAGAGACTCCTAGTATTGCTAGTTCAAACAAAGCCTTTGGGAAGGGGTGATTGATTGCAAAATGAACATGAATTCCATGCCATCCAGGTGGACATGAGGGGGAAAAGAAAGTTATTGTAAAAGACCGGTGAGGAGACTAATGAAATAGAGCAGGGATGTTATTGAAGGTCTATGCTAGAATAAGATGATATCTGTCCTTAAGAAGCTTATATTCCAGTTCTGATGATACAATACTGATGTAAGCAACTGAGCAATGCAATAAAACCTGGGTTTATAATCAAAGGACCTGTGTTTAAATCTTGACTTTTCCAGTCTCCTTGGGAAAGTCATCTAACTTCCTTAGGCTGGCAGTTTCTCTGAATGCAAAATTAGAGGGACCAGCTGATCTCTAAGTTTTGTTCCATTTTGAAGCCTATGATCTTATGAAAAAGGTACAAAGTAAATGAGAATAATGATGTAAGAGAGGTCAGAGAGCTCCTGGAGTTCTGATGAAGGAGGAATCACTTCTAGCTCTGGGTTGGGGAGGAATCAGTAGGCTGCAACCATGCAGACCCTTGAAATATTAGTAGGAATTAGATGAAGTGAGCACTCTAGACAGAGAGCACAGCATGAACAAAAACCATGGAGAATGGGTAACCTGAGCATGTTCAGGAGACAGGGAAGATCTAAATTTTCCTGGAATGTAGGTCTCTTGAAGGTGCTTGGCCTTGAATGTCAGGCAAAGGAGAAGCTAAATAGTAAGGAGAGACAAAGCAGTATAATATAAAGAATACCAAGCTTAGAATCATGGGAACTGATTTCAAATCCTGCCTTAGAATCCTTTGTTCTATGACCACTGGCAAATCACCTGAGGTCTCAAAGAATTATTTTCTCTGGCAAGGACGATAATCTTGGGCTACCTCATGGGGCTGTTGTGAGAAAAACACCTTTAGAACCTTAAAGTGAAATATAAATGTGAGCTTTCTTCCCTTATTTTTCATACTTTATTATTCAGGAAATAGGGAGCCACTGATACTTTTTGAGAAGAGATGGCTGTCATCCGATCCATGCTGTCATGCAGCATTAAGAAGATGTAGTAGTTTATGTAAGATGGATCGGGGTGGGAGATATGGAAACACTGGAAGCTAAGTTTAAATATCCCTTAATTAATCAACAAGCATATATTAAGTATTTATTGTGTTTATAGCACTGTGTTGGATACTGAAGATAGAAGGATAAAAATCAAATAAGCATTGCCTTCCAGGATCTATGCCCTTTATCATATCACCCTCTTTGCTTTCCTTTCCAACCAAACCCCTAGAAAGAGTAGAAACTTCATTCACTTCATTAATTTCTATTCCTTTCCCAACAGAATAAAGACAACTGGATTGAGTGCTGAGAAGGTCATTAGTGTTCCAGGGGTATAAGAAGGGATAAGCAAAAGTCAGAGTCTCAGAGGAAGGAAGGCTTACCTGGAGAGGAGACAAGAGGAAGGGGAGTGAATCAGGGAAGTAAGTATGAAATAGGAGGCCATTCAATCCCACACCAAATGCCATCTCTTTTGCATTACTTTAACAAAGCTAAACATCTTCTAACAAAATGGAGCTGTCCAAGGTGTTTGTTACAGGTAAGTAGGTCACTCAGTGGCTAGAGCACTGCACCTGGAGACAGGAAGATTTGAGTTCAAATAAAGCCTTAGAACTTTAATAGCTGTGACTTTGGTCAAGTCACTTAACCCTGTTTTCCTCAGTTTCCTCATCTGTCAAATGAGCTACAATAGGAAATGGTAAGCCACCCCAGTATCTTTATCAAGAAAACCCCAAATAGGGTCACAAAGAATAGAACATGACTAATCAACTAAACAGAAAAGGTACTTATTAAATCACACAGAAAATTTCTATCCTTCCTTTCCTTGTCTCACCACCCTGATATTTGACATTGTAGAACAATCTTCTTTCTCGATCCCCTTTTCATTCATTCATTCATTTTTCAGTAATTCACTCATACATCCTGTTTGTTATTTCCTTCCTTCTTTTGAGCTCCCTGAAGGGGAAAAAAACTGTTTGCTTTTGCCCATCTCCAGTGTTTAGCACATTGCCTAGAAGTGTTGTTGTGATTGTTGTTTAATCATTTCAGTCATTTTCTACTCTTCATGACAGCGGATTAAGGCAAACAGAGATTAAGTGACTTGTCCAGGATCATACAGCCAGTAAATATCTGAGGCTGGATTTAAACTCATGTTTTGTTGATTCCTGGTCCAATGTTCTATGTCCTGAGCTACCTAGCTGTCTCCAAGGGATACTCAAAGGAGGAGTTTCAGGCCACTGGGGAAGGGAGGGGTGGGATGGGGGGGGTAACAGTCTATGTAAAGATTTAGTGCTTAAAGGGATTTTAGAATTTTAGAATCATTTATTCCAACTGTCTCATATTATACACGAGGAATGAGCCAGAGGCCCAGAGGAATTTAAGTGACTGGCTTATGGCCCCATGTTTGGTTAAGCGCCTGAGGTAATATTGGAATATACAATTCCTGGCTCAGAGTACCAAGAATATGAGGAGACCATATTTACTCAAGGAAATGTTCTCAGGACCTTGGGAACCTTATAGTCAACCCATTGCAAATTCCAGCTAAAGCTGGATCTTTGCCATTTAACACTGACCTGGCCCAGGATGAGAGGAAATGGGTCTAGCTCTGCCTTGGTATTGGCTATGGGACCATCTCCTAGAATTTGAAAGCTCAAAAGAGCCTTAAAATGGACCTACTCCAATCCTCCATTAGATATACGAGGAAAATGAGGAACATAGACTCCTGGATTTGGAGAGAGATGGTTTCTAAGAAGTCTTCTAGTCCAACCCCCCTCGTTTTTATAAATGGGGAAACTTAGGCTGAGAAAGGGACAAGGAACTTATCAAAGCTCACACAATGAGTTGGCAACAGAGACGGAACTGGAACTCAGGTCCATTGACCTCTGGGTCCTTTCCACTGCCCCACACTGCCTAAAGGAAATATCTCCCTTCCTGTTGTCTACCCAGCTGCTTCTTTGCCAGCTAGGTGGGGCAGTAGGTGGCCTTTGCCTTTTACCATGGATAGAAACAATCCTTTTCTGCCTACTCTTCTAGCCCTGGAACAGCCTTCTCATTAAGACTGCCTTTTTGCATCCTGCTCCCACTGCTTCTAATTATCAACTAACTACCTGAGCCCTGCTGGGGCCTCGTCTGGCTACAATCCTTTCCTCTGGCAAGGAACTGGCATCTAATTGGAAGAAGGACTGACCAGCCTGGGGAGAATTCATTTCCCACCCAGGGGGAGCTTGCTGGAGCAGGGAGCTGTGACTGAAGTCTGAGTTCTGTCACTGTGTCTCTCTTCAAGGTTCGGGGACAATGAAAATGTGGCTTTCTGGGAGTCTGGAGATGGATGAAGGGAATATAGAGTTAAGGAGAGAGCAGAGAGAATACTGGGTATGAAGCTGAGAAGCTGGCTTAATTTCTCACTTCTTTTTTTTTTTTAAATTTTAATATTATTTTATTTGGTCGTTTTCATACATTATTCACTGGAAACAAAGATCGTTTTCTTTTCCTCCCCTCCCCCCCCCCCCCCGCCTTTCCCTCTCCCATAGCCGACGCATGATTCCACTGGTTATCACATGTGTTCTTGACTCGAACCCATTTCCCTGTTGTTGGAGTTTGCATTATAGTGTTCATTTAGAGTCTCTCCTCAGTCTTATCTCCTCCAACCCTGTGGTCAAGCAGTTGCTTTTCAGCGGTGTTTTTACTCCCACAGTTTATCCTCTGCTTGTGGGTAGTATTTTTTTTTTAGATCCCTGCAGATTGTTCATGGAAATTGCATTGATACTTATGGAGAAGTCCATCACCTTCGATTGTACCACAATGTATCAGTCTCTGTGTACAATGTTTTCCTGGTTCTGCTCCTTTCGCTCTGCATCACTTCCTGGAGGTTGTTCCAGTTCACATGGAATTCCTCCACTTTATTATTCCTTTTAGCACAATAGTATTCCATCACCAACATATACCACAATTTGTTCAGCCATTCCCCAATTGAGGGGCATCCCCTCATTTTCCAATTTTTGGCCACCACAAAGAGCGCAGCTATGAATATTTTTGTACAAGTCTTTTTGTCCATTATCTCTTTGGGGTACAAGCCCAGCAGTGCTATGGCTGGATCAAAGGGCAGACAGTCTTTTATCGCCCTTTGGGCATAGTTCCAAATTGCCCTCCAGAATGGTTGGATCAATTCACAACTCCACCAGCAATGAATTAATGTCCCCACTTTGCCACATCCCCTCCAGCATTCATTACTTTGCATAGCTGTCATGTTAGCCAATCTGCTAGGTGTGAGATGATACCTCAGAGTTGTTTTGATTTGCATCTCTCTGATTATAAGAGATGTAGAGCACTTTTTCATGTGCTTATTAATAGTTTTGATTTCTTTGGCTGAGAATTGCCTGTTCCCTTGCCCATTTGTCAATTGGAGAATGGCTTGATTTTTTGTACAATTGATTTAGTTCTTTATAAATTTTAGTAATTAAACCCTTGTCAGAGGTTTTTATGAAGATTGTTTCCCAATTTGTTGCTACCCTTCTGATTTTGGTTACATTGGTTTTGTTTGTACAAAAACTTTTTAATTTGATGTAATCCAGATTATTTATTTTGCATTTTGTAATTCTTTCTAATTCTTGCTTGGTTTTGAAGTATTTCCCTTCCCAAAGGTCTGACATGTATACTATTCTGTGTTCGCCTAATTTTCTTATAGTTTCCTTCTTTATGTTCAAGTCATTCATCCATTTTGAATTTATCTTGGTGTAGGGTGTGAGGTGTTGATCTAAGCCTAATCTTTCCCACACTGTCCTCCAATTTTCCCAACAGTTTTTATGAAATAGTGGATTTTTGTCCCAAAAGCTGGGATCTTTGGGTTTGTCATATACTGTCTTGCTGAGGTTGCTTGCCCCCAGTCTATTCCACTGATCCTCCTTTCTGTCTCTTAGCCAGTACCAAATTGTTTTGATGACCGCTGCTTTATAATATAGTCTGAGATCTGGGACTGCAAGACCCCCTTCCTTTGTATTTTTTTTCATTAATTCCCTGGGTATCCTTGATCTTTTGTTCTTCCAAATGAACTTTGTTATGTTTTTTTCTAAATCAGTAAAAAAAATTTTTGGGAGTTCCATGGGTATGGCACTAAATAGATAGATGAGTTTGGGTAGGATGGTCATTTTTATTATATTGGCTCGTCCTACCCATGAGCAGTTAATGTTCTTCCAATTGTTCAAGTCTAGTTTTAGTTGTGTGGAAAGTGTTTTGTAGTTGTGTTCATATAGATCCTGTGTTTGTCTCGGGAGATAGATTCCTAAGTATTTTATTTTGTCTTGGGTAATTTTGAATGGGATTTCTCTTTCTAGTTCTTGCTGCTGAGCTGTGTTGGAATTATATAGAAATGCTGATGACTTATGTGAGTTTATTTTGTATCCTGCAACTTTGCTAAAGTTGTTGATTATTTCAATTAGCTTTTTGGTTGAGTCTCTAGGATTCTTTAAGTAGACCATCATGTCATCTGCAAAAAGTGATAATTTGGTCTCCTCCTTGCCTATTTTGATGCCTTCAATTTCTTTTTCTTCTCTAATTGCTACTGCTAGTGTTTCTAATACAATGTCAAATAATAGAGGTGATAATGGGCATCCTTGTTTCACTCCTGATCTTAATGGGAATGGATTTAGTTTATCCCCATTGCAGATGATATTAGCTGATGGTTTTAGATATATACTGTTTATTATTTTTAGGAATGACCCTTCTATTCCTATGCTTTCTAGTGTTTTTAGTAGGAATGGGTGTTGTATTTTATCAAAGGCTTTTTCTGCATCTATTGAGATAATCATGTGATTCTTGTTGGTTTGCTTGTTGATGTGGTCAATTATGTGGATAGTTTTCCTAATGTTGAACCAGCCCTGCATCCCTGGTATGAATCCTACTTGATCATGGTGGATGACCCTTCTAATCACTTGCTGGAGTCTTTTTGCTAGTAGCCTATTTAAGATTTTTGCATCTATATTCATTAGGGAGATTGGCCTATAGTTTTCTTTCTCTGTTTTTGGCCTGCCTGGCTTTGGAATTAGTACCATGCTTGTGTCATAAAAGGAGTTTGGTAGGACTCCCTCTTTGCTTATTATGTCGAATAGTTTGTATAATATTGGGGTTAACTGTTCTCTGAATGTTTGATAGAATTCACTGGTGAATCCATCAGGCCCTGGGGATTTTTTCTTAGGCAGTTCTTTGATGGCTTGATGGATTTCAATTTCTGATATGGGATTATTTAAGAAAACTATTTCTTCTTCTGTTAGTCTAGGCAATTTATATTTTTGTAAATATTCATCCATATCACCTAGATTGGTAAATTTATTGCCATATAGTTGGGCAAAGTAGTTTTTAATGATTGCCTTAATTTCCTCTTCATTTGAGGTGAGATCCCCCTTTTCATCCTTGATGCTATTAATTTGCCTTTCTTCTTTCCTTTTTTTAATTAAATTAACCAGTACTTTGTCTATTTTGTCTGTTTTTTCAAAGTACCAGCTTCTAGTCTTGTTTATTAGCTCAATAGTTCTGTCACTTTCTATTTTATTAATTTCTCCCTTAATTTTTAGGATCTCTAGTATGGTTTTCTTCTGGGGGTTTTTAATTTGTTCATTCTCAAGTTTTTTGATTTGCATTTCCAATTCCTTGGTCTCTGTCCTCCCTAATTTGTTAATATATGCACTCAGGGTTATGAATTTTCCTCTAAGTACTGCCTTGGCTGCATCCCATAAGGTTTGAAAGGATGTTTCGCCGTTGTCATTTTCTTCAACGAAATTGTTAATTGTTTCTATGATTTCTTCTCTAACTATCCGATTTTGGAGTATCATGTTATTTAATTTCCAATTAATTTTTGATTTGGGTCTCCATGTACCCTTGCCGATCAATATTTTAATTGCCTTGTGATCTGAAAAGGCTGCAGTTAATATTTCTGCTTTTCTGCATTTAAGTGCCATGTTTCTATGACCTAGTGTATGATCTATTTTTGTGAATGTGCCATGTGGTGCTGAAAAGAAGGTGTATTCTTTTTTGTCCCTATTTATTTTTCTCCATATGTCTATTAATTCTAATTTTTCTAAGATTTCATTCACCTCTTTTACCTCTTTCTTATTTATTTTTTGATTTGATTTATCTAAATTTGATAGTGGTTGGTTCAAGTCTCCCACTAATATGGTTTTACTGTCTAATTCCTCCTTCAATTCTCCTAGTTTCTCTATTAAAAATTTGGATGCTATACCATTTGGTGCATACATGTTGATTAGTGATATTTCCTCATTGTCTATACTTCCTTTTAGCAGAATATATTTACCTTCCCTGTCCCTTTTGATCAGGTCTATTTGTACTTTGGCTTTGTCAGATATCATGATTGCAACTCCTGCCTTCTTTCTATCGGTTGAGGCCCAAAAGGTCTTACTCCAACCTTTAATTCTAACCTTGTGAGTGTCAACCCGTCTCATATGTGTTTCTTGAAGACAACATATGGTAGGGTTTTGTGTTCTAATCCAATCTGCTATTTGTCTGCGTTTTATGGGTGAGTTCATCCCATTCACGTTCAAAGTTATGATTGTTATTTGTGGATTCGCTGGCATTTTGATGTCTTCCCCTAGTTCTGACCTTTCTTCTTTAGCTTTCTCCTTTTGAACCAGTGATTTACTTTAGGTCAGTCCCCCTAGTCCCCTCCCTTGAGATGCTTCCCTTTCTAGCCCCTCCCTTTTTATGCTCCCTTCCCCTCCCCCCTCTCCTTCCCTCCCTTTTTGTACTCCCTCCCCCCTCCCCCTCCTTAATTTTCCTTTCTTTCTTGCCCTAATGGATAAGATAGAATTCAGGATCCCACTGGATCTAGATGTTCTTCCCTCTCAGATTTGATTTCACTGAGAGTAAGGTTTAAGTACTTCCACTTCACGCTCTCTTCCTCTCCTTCTCATATGAGAGTTCTTCCCCTCCCCTTCCCATGTGTATCTTTATATGGGAAAGTTTATTCTATTGATTCCCCCCCCCCCTATTTCTTGAAGTTAATCTTAGTATTATCATGGTTCCCCCCTCCCTTTTCCTTTTTTTGCCCCAACTTTCCCCAAATCTTCTTAATTCCCCAATCTTTCCCTATGCATGTTTCTTCTAACTACTCTTATGATGATACAATTTATGAGAGTTACACAGAACATTTTCCCCACATATTAATATATATAATTAGATGTAAATGTAGTCCTTATAGAAGAGAGTTTGACTTAAAGAGAAAGATAAGATTTATCTCCTTTTCCCTTTCTTTCATATTTACCTTTTCATGTTTCTCTTGCTTTCTGTGCTTGGATATCGAACTTTCCACAGAGCTCTGGTCTTTTCTTAGCAAATGCTTGGAAATCTTCTATTTTGTTGAATGCCCATACTTTCCCCTGGAAGTATATAGTCAGTTTTGCTGGGTAGTTGATTCTTGGTTGGAGACCCAGCTCTCTTGCCTTTCTAAATATCGTGTTCCATGCTTTGCGGTCTCTTAGTGTGTTAGCCGCTAAGTCGTGTGTGATCCTTATGGGAGCCCCCTTATATCTGAAGCTCTTCTTCTTGGCTTCTTGTAGGATTTTCTCCTTTACTTGGAAGCTCTTGAATTTGGCAATTACATTCCTAGGCGTTGTCTTTTGGGGATTTAGTATAGAAGGTGTTCTATGAATCCTTTCTATTTCTATTTTGCCCCCTTGCTCCAGAACGTGGGGGCAATTTTCTTTTATAATCTCCTCTAGAATAAATCCAATTTGTTGTTTACCTCTGGTTTTTCTGGGAGACCGATGATACGGAGATTTTCTCATCTTCCTCTGTTCTCCAGGTCCGTGACCTTCTCAGTGAGATATTTTATGTTTTCTTCCAATTCATTAATTGTTTGGGTTTGCTTTATTGATTCTTGCTGTTTTATCATCTCACTTTCTTCGAGGTGCTTAATTCTGGTCATTAGGGACTGGATTTGCTTTTCAGCCTTGTCTGCCCTTCTATTGGATGCTTCGAGTTCTTTTTCCAATTGAGCAGTCTTATCTGTCAGACAGCTGATCTCTTTCTCCCATTTTTCTTTCCAGAAGGTTTCCATCTTTTGGATAAGTTCTAGTTTGAGATCTTCCAGAGCTTGTTGATAGTTTCCATTTTGGGAGGCGTGTTCTGAATTTTTTTGGATTTCCTCCTCATTCTCCTCTTTTCCTTGGGTACTTCCACCATAAAAGTTTTCAATAGTCACTTTTTTCCCTTTCTTCCTGGAGGCTTGATTTTGGGCCATGTGAGCCATCCCTTTGGTGGTTTTATTTCCCTTTCCTTTTTGGTCTGGGGTCTGGGTTATAAGAGCGGTTTTTCTGTGAATTTAGGTTGCTTCAGACTAGTTCTTCCCAGCCTCGGAGCCCAGGTATTCAGCTCCGCCCAGATAATCAGCGCGCCTTCTTCAGCGCAGCCCGCCCGAAGTCCGCTGGCTTCTCCAGTGAAAGCGCCCTGAGACGTTTTTTCCTGGCAGTCCCCAGATCCCAAGGACCCTGGAGTGCCCCCCCAGACAGAGACGCTCCCCACTCACTCGCTGTCCAGGTGAGCGCTCAGGTAGCTCACTCTGGTTTAGTGGGGGAGGTGGGGTGGGGGAAGGGCGGCTCAGTTCACTTTTCTGTGCAAGCTTTTCCTTCTTATTTTAGTGTTGAAATGTTCAAGCCCCACGTACCTTTGCCTCTGTGGGGTACTGGGGAGTCCTTCTGTTCCTCCAAAGGTGATTTTATGCTCCTTTGATGTAGTCTATTTCGTTCGGTGCTGGGGAGAGAAAGCGTGCAGTGTCTAGATTGCAGCCATGATTACCCGGAAGTCCAATTTCTCACTTCTGCTACTTACCAATACACCTTGGGCAAGTCATGTCTCCTCGACAGCCCTCTGACTAACTAGATTCTGAATTAAGGACCTGTATTCAAATGATTTCTCTTAAATACTAGCTAAGAGAGTGACTCTTACCTCAGTTTCCTCTTCTGAAAAATGAAGAGTTTAGACTGAATGGTCCCTAATTTTTTTTCAGAGCCAAATCTATGGTCCTGTGAAGGTCCTTTTGGTCATAAATCCATATTCCTCAATGAAGCCATTGCCAAGGGCTAGTCATCTTTCTGAGTCTTGGTCTAGACACTAGAAATGGAGCATTGTAAAACAAGGTCCTTACCTGGTTTTTGTCAAGTAAGAGCAGGAGAGGGTGGTGGAAACAACTGGGGCATCTTGGTGGCACAGTATATTGAAAGCCAGACGTAGAGATGAAAGGTCCTAGGTTCAGATCTAATCTTGGACCCTTCCTAATTGTGTGATCTTGGGCATGTCACTTAACCCCAATTGCCTTGCCCTCGATTGCCTTTCTATCTTTGAGTTGTTAATAAGATAGAAAGTAATAGTTTAAAAAACAAACAAACCAGAATTAGAGGGCTTGAGTTCTGATGCTGGCCTAGATGTACTTCCTTTCTGTGTAATACTGGGTAACCATTTATCCCCCATGACCTTTGCTTACTTTGTGAGTAAAATGAGGGAGCTGGACTAGATCAGGAAATGGTTTCAGTTCTTCCCTTTGAATTTTCATGAAGTATCTTGTCTTGTTCATTTTTTGTCCATCTCATTTTATTTCATTTTATTTTATTTTTTGGTTAGGAGCAAAGAGATGTATAGGGAATAGATGTGTGGCTTCACTGGTAGAGGAAACCCTCTTTCCCAATGAAGACAATCACCTTCTCTTCAACTTAGAGAGGTACCTGGAGCCTTTGGAAGTAAAGGGACTTGGCCAGGGTCATGCAGCTTGAATGTCAGAGGCAGGACTGGAATGTTGATTCCTCCTGGTTCTCTATGTCCTACCCAGTGCTTCCTGGCTATGCACTACCTAACCCCTACAACACTTATCTGTATATAGGTTGTGTGTTCCTACCCCTGACATAAAAAAATAAACTGAGGTCGTGGACCACAGGGTAAGACCCTCCGAAGCTGGATGATCCCTAATGATCCTTCCAGTTACAAACATTTGGTTCTGCACCAATCTTGCCCAGCTCCTCCAGGAATGTTATGAACCTATGAAGGGGGAGGTGGGTAAAGGAGAGGGAGGAGAGACTTTGGGGGTCTGGAAGAGCCTCGCCCAGCTGGAATAGAGAATGAACCGAGGAGAACAGTATTTCCTTTCCTGGGAATCGTTCATCATGATCAAGGCATCCAATTGTCTAAAGTGGTGGTAGGCAGGGGGTTTGGCAAAACCCATTTTAGTAAATTGCTATTAGCCCCCAACTTTGTGCAATGCTTTGTTCTTATTGCCAAAGCTTGCAAAACCCCAAGTGGCATAGTCCTTGCCCTCTGGAAGCTTACATTCCTTCACCAGCAAAGAGTTTCCTTTACCAATCAAGCCCTGATCTATTCCCTACATATATCTCTCCTCGTGACCAAAAATAAAATCAAGAAAAAGAAAATAATCAAGACATAAATAACAAGGTAGGGAAATCCAAAGAGCAAAGGAGCACTTCCTAATGAAGAGGGGAAAGGCTTCGAATAAGCTGTGCTTCCTGAACTGGACCACGGAGGAAGAGAAGACTTTCAACAAGTGGAACTGGGGAGGCAGTTTGTGCCAGGTCTGGGGGATGGGCCAAGTGAATGTGCAGAGGCGGAAGGTGGCGGGACAAGATGGGGGAACAACTAGGCGGTGAGTTTGGCTGGGGGAACATATGGTGTGTGAAGGGGAGTAATGTGAAATACTGCTGTAAAGGTAGGTGGGAGCCAGATTACAAGCACAAGGCTGACAACGTAAGTTTTATTAACCAGGCAGTGTGATGTTGTGGATAGAATAATGGCCCAGGAGTTAGAGGTTCAGGGTTCAAATCTCATCTCTGATGCTTATTACCTCTGTGACGGTGGTGGACTTCCTTTAGTTTCCATTTCCTTATCTGTGAAATGGAAGTGGAATTTGGACTGGATAACTTCTAATTCTTTTTTCCATCTATAAATTCAAGATTTTAGGATTATTTGTGCAGCCATGGACAAATCAATTTCCCTTTCTGGGGCTCAGTTTCTTCATCTGTAAAATGGAGATGAAAATCTTATCTATCTCTTAGGGTTATTGCAAAGACCAGGTGAAATAACACCTGAAAAGTGATTTGCAAAAATAATAATAATAATAAGTGTTAGCTTTTATTAATAAGCTGGAGAAAGAGATTGTTTAAGGGAGACTGATAAGTTCTGTTTTTGACATGCTTAGGGCTCCCTTCATGATCCTGAGTCTGTATTTATTTCCCCCTCCTAGGAGCCCATTCCCCCAATGCTAAGTCTGCTGTCCCTTAATAAACAATCTTGTCTGAATGTGAGTTGCTACGTTGGGTCCTGGGCCCAGAGCCTAGCTCAGGGGAACTTGAATTGGCTTTCCTTCTACCCACAGATGGTCCCCATCACACATATTCAGGCGAGGGGGCCAGTCCAGATCCCCAAACACTGTGTTTCTCCCACAGGTTGGTTCTCAAAGGCTGTGGTCAACATTTGACTCTGGGATGTTAGCTGATTCTTGCTTATCTTTTTGGGCAGTCCTCCAAAAGCTTAGCTACTGATCTAGATGGACCAGTAGAAATGCTGCTAGATACCCTACAGATCTCAGGGGATGACCCAACATTACTTGATAGACTCAGGCAGGGGCAGACTTAGAACCATAAGATTTAGAGCTAGAAGAAAGAGCAAAGTAGTGTTTAGAAGAATAGTATACAGGTGGGGGCAGTGGTTAAATAGTCAGTGCTGGAGACAGGAGGTCCTGGGTTCATATCTGGCCTCAAATACTTTCTGGCTGTGTGACCCTGGGTAAGTCACTTAATCTTCATTGCCTAGCCCTTAATCACTCTTTGACCTTAGAATCATTTCATGGCATTGATTCTAAGATGGAAGACAGGGATTAAAAAAATGAAATAGAAGTCTAGCATATGGTAGGAGTAGTTAACGCTGGCTGGTAGATCATTGAATCTTACCTTAGGCAAGCACAGATATTAGTATCCCCAGAGGAGGAAGCTTAGACTCAGAATGTTGCAGTGGCCCGATCAAGGTCACCCAGCTGGTCGATTATACACCCATGACTGGAATTCTCATTGT
Organism: Monodelphis domestica; assembly: GCF_027887165.1. Taxonomy (NCBI): domain Eukaryota; kingdom Metazoa; phylum Chordata; class Mammalia; order Didelphimorphia; family Didelphidae; genus Monodelphis; species Monodelphis domestica. Next base: position 30,294,600 of record NC_077232.1, read on the forward strand.
ACTTGACTCTAGATCCTGAGCTATTTCCAGGAATCAGAGCTGCCTCTTCTTTCAGATTATCTGTAAAACCCAGGAGGATGGAACTCCTTGGGTAAGTAAGATCTGTTCAGTCCTTCCACTCTGAATGACCCATTAAGGGATGGCAACCTCATCTTCTTCCCTTTCCTGGTCTCCATTTGGCTTGGAGGCACCTCTATTCTTCACAATCTGTTGTTATTCTTTTCATCCCTGTTGGACTTTTCATGACCTCATTTGGGGTTTTCTTTTTTCTTTAAGTTTATTTATTTAATTAATTTATAATTTTTTCCATGGTTACATGATCATGTTCTTTCCTCCCCTCCTTCCACACCCATCCCATAGCCAATGAGCATTTCCACTGGGTTTTACATGTCATTGATCAAGACCTATTTCCATATTATTAGTATTTGTACTAGTGTGATCATTTAGAGTCTAAATCCTCGTTTGGGGTTTTCTTGGCAGAGATGCTGGACTGGTTTGCCATTTCCTTCTCCAGCTCATTTTACAAATGAGGAAACTGAGGCAACCAGGGTTCAGTGACTTGCCTAAGGTTACATGGCTAGTAAGTGTCTGAGGCCAGATTTGGACTCAGAAAAATTAGTCTTTCTATCTCCCAGGCTCAGGTTCTCTATCCACCAGGGCACTTAGCTTCACAATCTAGCTTGAAACTCATCTTTTGAGGTCACTTACATGTTCCTTCCTCTCTGTACCATGAGTACATATGAGCATGACAAACCATCCTACTTACTGCTTCTCATTCTGTCTTCCCTTCTTGTCTATGCGTTTTAGAATCCCTCCTTCCCTCCAAGGCTAAATTCTAGTGCTCCTTTCTGGCACTGAGCCTGTCTGGCTCTGCCTTCTATTAGTGATTCCCCATCACAAGTTTTAATACCCCCTCTCCACCCCCAAGAATTACTTTAGTGTTTTGCATATAGTTTATATTTATCTGTATGCTTCTTGTATCTCCTCTACAGACTAGATGCTTCTCAAGAGTAGAGGCTATTTCCTTTTATCTTTATATCCCCAATCCTTGGCACACAGTAGGTGCTTGTTAATCATATTGCACTGAGGTTGGAAAAGCCTATTGGGATGCTTGTCAGGCCCAGTATCCCAACTCCTAAGGAGACAAGGGCTTGGTGGATTCATCCATCTGGGTACAAGATCAAGGATGCTCTTCAAACCCAGATCTGTCCCAGAGTGATTTCCACATTTGGAACAGATGGTCCCAAGGCTGGACTATTATACAGCATCACCCTAGTGTAAGTTATATAACACTCCCACTGGGTTCCCTGAACTTAATTAACCTGTGACTAATTACGACTGATCAAATTTCTGCACCCTCTCCCCCAACCCACAACCTACCCCCTCAGTCTTTCCAAGGCTTGGAAACAACATGATCCCGAAAGAGCTGGAACAGGGCAAATGAATTCATGGTACAACCTGTTAATGACAGGAATCAACAAGGCTTACTGGGGGAAGGAAGAGATAAGCAAGCAAAGCTGAGTACTAAAATGAGGTTTGGGGATTATCCACAGATTTCAATTTACCTCATTCTCCCTAGCTCCCATTACTATGGAGATTAGAGAGTTCTCAGTAAAGCAAGTGGGCCGTTTAGATTTCCCTATGGGGTAAGAAACATAGAAATGAGCCATAGAATCACAGAACATGGAGTGTTAAAGCTGGGCCATAGTATCTTAGGTCATTGAACATGGCATGTTAGCATTAGAGGGGCTCTTGGCACACAGAATCCAGGCTATTAGAGCTGGAAAAGATGTTTAGAACATAAAATAGAGAATGCTAATGGAGAGAATGACCTTAAAACCATGTTGCCAAACCTATGGCACATGTGCCAAAGGGGCTTCTCTCCATCCCAATGTAGGAATATAGTTATGGATAGAGTGATTTCTAGAATCAGTTAAAAGAAGGGCATTTTGAAACAAGCCCTGGGAGAGGATTCTGGGAAGGAGAAGGAATTGTGGGAGTTTGAACTGACAATAATGGACTTCCTTCTGGGATTTCCACTGAACTGGAAAGAAGTTTGACTCTCTGCCTGAATTTCCACCCAGTTGAAGGATTGTTTGCTTTGAGAGATGAGGATGCATTTCACATCACCCATCTCTCTGCCTAGCAACCCAATGGTAGTGTTTCCTATCTCCCCTGTCTGAGGAAAAGGAACAGCTCACATGCAGCATGAGGGTTGCAGTTTGGGTACTCGATCTCCAAGAGGTTCACCATCACTACCTTAGAACATCATAACCAAGGCTTAGTCCTTTAGATGCATACACCTAGACTATTAATATTTTAGGGAAACCAGATAACTATGGTCTGATACTTCTCTTAGACATAGGCAAGCGCCCAGTCTCAGCCTTTTAGTCTGCCTTGAAGAGGGCTGGGACAGATTCCAGAGCTATCTATCCATTTGGACAACCCATGTAGAAACACCTTTCTCCCAAGGTGTTACAACATGTCTTACAATGTATAACATAGAATTTCAGAGTTGGGCAGGATCTTTAAAAATAAAATAGGCAGTCTTAAAAGAGATGTCAGAAAATGAAATGTAGGATATTAGCTCTGAAGGGGACCATAGAACATGGAACATAAGCATATTAAAAGGGGCCTTAATACATGAAACCTAGAATGTTGGTGTTGAAATCTGTTTTGAGTCTGTCCACTTATAAAGTCATTAGGAAAAAGTGGATATGTGTGGGGGTATAAGGATTTATTTCAAGTCAATAAGAATTTCTGAATTAATGATACAACAAGTCAAGGGACAAACTCTTATTAAGTACCTACTATATACCAGGCAAAGCCCTGACTACAAAAAATAGCACAAACAGTCACTAGTCTCAAAGAGCCCACAATCTAATGGAAAAGGCATCATGTACATAAGAATATACATATAAAAAAACTATATTCAAGAAAAACTGGAGATAATCTGAGATGGAAGGCATTAGTGTTGAGGGGGATCAGAAAGGCTTCTTACAGAAGCTGGGGTTTTAACTGGGACATGTAACTCTTCAGTCCTTGTGTTAAAAGGAAAATTCTTTGTTTGGGCTTTTGCTCTGATTAATGAGGCAAAACTCAGGAAAAAGAGAATTAAAAGGAGAATATTAAAATACATCAAGGTAAAAATAGGTCGATGGGCTGATCATTGGACACCAACAAAGGATTCAAGATGGAGCCAGCTTCTATTGATAATGTTCATAAGGAAATAAAGATAATTTGGATAGGTTCATGTCAGCAAAGAGGATGGGCCATTGCATCTCATCTTCTCCACAAGGTAGCAAGTAGGGCTAAGTGATGTTGAACAGGTCCAAACAGGAAGAAGTTGACTTGGTATGTGATGATAGTAGGCAATACAAAGCTGTAAACTGAATGATGCCTCCCCCAACACTGATTGAAAAATAAATCTGTGAACAATGGGTCACTGAATAAACATAACTTTGAATATTTGCCCTTAATGGACTTATTTTTTGGGGGGAGTTAGGGTGGAATATGATGAGAAAAATTATATATATATATATATATATATATATACATATATATATATTTAAACCCCAAATAATTTTATCAGGGTGGGAAGAATCAATAACTAGGAGTATTAGTTGTATCGATCGTTCAGCTATTCAGTTCAGTACAACTCTTCATGGCCCCATGGACCATAGCTATTCATGGGGTTTTCTTGGCAAGGATCCAGGACTGGTTTGCCATTTCCTTCCCTAGTGGATCCAGTGAATCATATGGGTCTTAGGAAGGGTTTCAAAGGAAGCATTGTCACCTTAGCTGAGCCATACCTGGGATTAGAAATTCTAAGAGGTAGAAGTGAGGTAGGAGCTTATTCCAGGCAAGAGGCTCATTTAACCTCCACAAAGGCTTGGATTACTGTGAATGGGGAAAGTTACCCATTTTTCCTTGAAGGTTGAGTGCATGAAGAAGAGTGATGTGAAGTCAGGCTGGAACAGTAGACTAGAGTAAGGCTGTGAAGTGTTTTAAACACCAACCTGAATCAATTAACCAATAAACATTAAGCATCTAAAAGCATTGGTGAAGAAGGTCTAAATCTACCGTCCATACATTGGAGAACCACAGACTACAATTTTGAATAAACTCCAAGAGCTTAGTCAGCTGTGACTTGCTTGTTTTTCTCTCTTTTACTCCCCTTTTCTGAAAACTGTGTTTAATTATTTCAGTGAATCGCTTTCTTTTTTTCCATTCACTGTGTCCCATGGTGGCCCTTTTCTTCTCCTATCTTCTCCTATTCTGAACTGCTCCTCTTATATCGGGAACCCTGGATTACACCCCCAAACCCTGCTCCATCTACAGGGGGCCCGGGAACCTCTTCTGGGGGGAGAACCTGATCTGTTCAAAACTTATGGAGCTTTGGGGAAGGGGACTTACCTAGCCGGCAATGGTCCTGTTCCAGCGCCAGAAATGCCACAGGCAAGGTCCAGCCTCACTCGCGACTCCAGGGGTTCCCAACAGGTGGCGAATGATCAGTCACAAAAATAACAAAGGGAAGGCAGCTTTATCTTTACAACCATGGGAATGCTTTGCATCTGATAGCTGCTCCGCCATCCCTAGACTTGATGTTTATTTTTATACCCATTTTCTTGGTACACAGATACATTACCTAACACACATGTCTAAATAGAAATAATTGGGAAAGTGATACATTAACTTTTAACAAATCACTTGATTAACATTCTATGTTCTTGTATTTTGGTTACAGATTCTTTATAGCATAAAGGTTTCACACAAGATAAATGATTTTGTCACAGGTGGCTTAATTTTCTTATTACTCTGTGAGGAGTTTTGAGTTTATAAACAATGAAGGAAAATTACTTATTACTTTTAATAAAATGGAATAATTAATCAGAAGTTCTTAAAAGACAATTCAACAATCATATCATTGAGGAGGGGTGCTGGGAACACAATTCAAATTTAATATTAGACTGGTCATTTCTCAGGGTTTACTAGGGAGTTTCTGAGTTATTGGTTTGTGAAATCAAGTCACGGAGGCATATTGAAGCTTAGTGTACTTGTAATGTACCTGTACATATTATACGGGCCTTTATGACTGATTTGTGTGCTTGCTTCAAAAGAATAAGTTTCTGTGAGTGGGAAAGTTTTGGGCTTGGCTTGTAGCTACAGTTTTACTGGGAACTATGTACCTAAATAAAAGTTAACCCATGATAGTCTTTTGGGATTGGGTTTGAGGGTCTGATCCTTTTGGTGATGTTTTGGGGAATTAGGGTACAGGTATTTTGCTTTTGCATTATTCCTTTTGAGACTAGAGGGAATGATAGTCATGTCAATTCCATAGGTAAGGGACATTGATGAGAGAGGTCATGCAAGGGGGATTGAGTGGGCAATCACATCTTGCCAAGGGCCACTCTGTGGCCTCCTTAGCTATATAGCCTGATGGCTCCCAGCACCCCACCTCTCTGTCCAGATGCCCAAAGCAAGTACTTCCTCTCTCAACTCTCTTTGGTAATGGGGGGCTCACAGACAGCTTGAATTTGCCCTCTCGGCACTCAAATTAGGAGGAGGTTCACCAATGTGGCATGTGCCAGGCATTGTACTAAGGGCTAGGGATACAAAAAGAGGCAAAAGACAGTTGCTGCTTACAGTCTGATGGAGGAGACAATGTGCAAATAAATAGGTACAAACTAGCTATATACAGAAGAAGTAGGAAATAATTAAGAGAGAAAAGGCACTATAATTAAAAGGAGTTAGGGAAGGTTTCCTGCAAATGGTGATATTTTAGTTGAGACTTCAGGAATCCAGGGAAGTCTATAGTTGGAGCAGAGGAGAGGTAATGTCCTAGGCATGGAGATAGCGAGAGAGACTGTCCAGAACTGAGCAATGGAGTGAATTGCCTGTGAAACAGCCAGCTGGCTAGGGTCACGGGATCCAAGAGTATGGTGTTGGGGGGTAAGGGGTAAGACTAGAAAGGTAGGAGAGCTGACGAAAGGCTTTACATGCCAAGCAGAGGATTCTATGTTTGATCTTGGAAGGGATGGGGAACCATTGGAGTTTATTAAATAGGGAAGGACATGATTGGATCTCTGCTTTAGGGAAATTGCTTTAGTGACTGAATGGAGGCTGGATTAAGTGGGGAGAATGGAAGCAGCTATTGCAGCAGCCCAGGTGTGAAGCGATGATTTGTATTTTATTCTAGAGGAAATAGCAGGAGAGTGACTTGATTCCACCTGTGCTTTAAGAATGTGAATCTGGCAGTTTTGTTGGGGGGTGGATGAGAGAAGGAAGCTATTGGAATCAGGGCAGCCTCCTAGGAAAATACTGCTATGCTGTGTTTTTGTGGGATTCGCCTTGGTTTAGAGTTTCAGCATTATCACTAGGGATGGGCAAGGAAACTGCCCCCCCATCCTGTGATGTTAGCAGGAGTCCCTCATACCCACAGAGGGGTGCGGCAAGTATCTCCTCAGGAATGTAACTCTGCACACTCGGCCCCATGACCCCTAAGTGGACTAAAAGTATGTGATTGCCCAGAGGAGGTCTTGGCTTGAATCATGCCTTGGGCTTCTGGGAACAGTTCTGAGCTCTTATAAGCCCCTTTGCTATTTCTGGTTTGTTGTCTGGGACTTGGTGCCCAGCATCTTATTATTTTTGTTCCCTAACAGGAAAAATAAAATCAGAGGAACATGAGCTGATTGCCAGCAGGGAGGAGAGTGTGCAGGAAAGAACTCAGTGCCCCCTTGAGAACTCTGTACTTGCCTGAGGTGACCAATAACAGAGGCATAGAATGTTCTTGGGCATCCCTTTGGACCCTAGAGTGCTAAGGTATAATAGAGTATCAGAACTCAAAATGGATCTGAGAACATATCAGACCTGAAAAGGACTTTGGAGTACAGAAGGTTAGGACATTTAAAATATAACTTCAGAACTGGGAGGGAAACAAAAAAGATATTAGAGCTGGAAGGGGCCTCAGCCAACGGTATCTAGTCCAGGCTCCTCTTGTGACAGATGGGGAAGCAGAGACAAACAAAGATGAAGTGGCTTTCCCACAGTAGTATGGTGAGTTGGGGTCAGAGTCTAGGGTCTATCCCCAGGCTTCTGAATTTCAGGACATCACACTTTCTACTTCTTAAACATTCTCAAAAAGAAAGTAAAACGCCTATATGTCAAGGTCTGTGCTGATAAATTGCTTTTCCAAAAATCCAGAAGGGGGGAGGTGGGTGAACCAAAACTCTTGGCCTCCAAGGTGAAAAGTCATTGGGAACCATGAAAGCATTCATTCATTCAAAGGTCTAACTATCTCTCTCTTTAATCTTATTTTCCTCCTTTGCTTCACTGTAGTAAGGCAGTGATCCTACATTCCAGAACATTATGGTATCACAGATGAAGGACACCTGTTTAAAAAGATTTTTGATAACATTTCTATGTCATCTAAATTTCCCTCTGTACACTTTCCCCCTCTCCTTCCAGAATGCCATCCCTTATTATAAAGAATTATTTAAGGATAAAAAGCAGGAGAGAAAAAAAATCAGCAAAAGCAATCAATAAAATTGTTGATAATACATGTACTATCCCACACTTGTGCCTGCTCCCCCATCTCAAAGGTGTATGTGTGTGTAGGGGGGGGGTCTTCTTATGCTCTAATTTTGAGCCAAGCTTATTCTTTGTCATTTGACCTCATTCATTTTCTACTATTTTGTGATGGTTGGTTTTTTTTTTTCCATTTATCCTCTTGTCACCCCTGGTTATGTTGTATTTCTAACTTTCTCTGCTTCATTTTTCATCAGCTCATATAGTTAGGGATGGTCTGGTTTTCTAGGGTAGTGGAAAGAAGGGAATTTTAAGATAAGCCCTGGAAAAAGATTCTGAGTAGCAAGGAATTATGGGAGTCTAAAATTGAAATAATGGAACTTCACTTCCTTCTTGGATTTTATCTGAGCTGGGCGTAGGTTTTGTCTCTGCCTTCAATTCCAAGCTAGAAGGAAGAGTTTTGCTCTAAGAGATTCTCCCTGGACAGTCAGGACTTTTGTGGAAAAAAGCTTTGGCATCCAGGTAGAGGGTTTACTTAGAGAAAACTAATTTCCCTGAGCCAGTCATCTGGCAGTGGTCCATCTACCAGGATTCCTATTGGCTAAGGTAATTCAAAGCTTTCCACCTATAACTTTGAGTTACTTCGTACAGCAGCAAACCCAGAGATTTCTTTCTTTCTTTCTTTCTTTCTTTCTTTTCTTTCTTTCTTTCTTTCTTTCTTTCTTTCTTTCTTTCTTTCTTTCTTTCTTTCTTTTCTTTCTTCCTTCCTTCCTTCCTTCCTTCCTTCCTTCCTTCCTTCCTTCCTTCTCTTCTTCCTTTTCTTCTTTCTTTCTTTCTTTCTTTCTTTCTTTCTTTCTTTCTTTCTTTCTTTCTTTCTTTCTTTCTTTCTTTCTTTCTTTCTTTCTTTCTTTCTTTCTTTCTTTCTTTCTTCCTTCCTTCCTTCCTTCCTTCCTTCCTTCCTTCCTTCCTCCTTCCTTCCTTCCTTCCTTCCTTCCTTCCTTCCTTCCTTCCTTCCTTTTCTTCCTTTCTTTCTTTCTTTCTTTCTTTTCTTTCTTTCTTTCTTTCTTTCTTTCTTTCTTTCTTTCTTTCTTTCTTTCTTTCTTTCTTTCTTTCTTTCTTTCTTTCTTTCTTTCTTTCTTTCTTTCTTTCTTTCTTCCTTCCTTCCTTCCTTCCTTCCTTCCTTCCTTCCTTCCTTCCTTCCTTCCTTCCTTCCTTCCTTCCTTTCTTTCTTCTTTCTTCTTTCTTTCTTTCTTTCTTTCTTTTCTTTCTTTCTTTCTTTCTTTCTTTCTTCTTCTTTCTTTCTTTCTTTCTTTCTTTCTTTCTTTCTTTCTTTCTTTCTTTCTTCCTTCCTTCCTTCCTTCCTTCCTTCCTTCCTTCCTTCCTTCCTTCCTTCCTTCCTTCCTCCCTCCCTCCCTTCCCTCCTTCCTTCCTTCCTTCCTTCCTTCCTTCCTTCCTTCCTTCCTTCCTTCCTTTCTTTCTTTCTTTCTTTCTTTCTTTCTTTCTTTCTTTCTTTCCTTTCTTTCTTTCTTTCTTTCTTTCTTTCTTTCTTTCTTTCTTCTTCTTCCTTTCTTCCTTCCTTCCTTCCTTCCTTCCTTCCTTCCTTCCTTCCTTCCTTCCTTCCTTCCTTCCTTCCTTCCTTCCTTCCTTCCTTCCTTCCTTCCTTCCTTCCTTCCTTCCTTCCTTCTTTCTTTCTTTTTTTTTTCTTTCTTTCTTTCTTTCTTTCTTTCTTTCTTTCTTTCTTTCTTTCTTTCTTTCTTTCTTTCTTCTTTCTTTCTTTCTTTCTTTCTTTCTTCTTTCTTTCTTTCTTTCTTTCTTCTTTCTTTCTTTCTTTCTTTCTTTCTTTTCTTTCTTTCTTTCTTTCTTTCTTTCTTTCTTTCTTTCTTTCTTTCTTTCTTTCTTCTTTCTTTCTTTCTTTCTTTCTTTTTCTTTCTATTACTGGTGGGAATATTAGGGTTAAGTCAGATAGCCTGGGAAAGGGTCTTAGATATCATAGAGAGGTGTAGGTAAGACCTAACAAAGATCAGAAGGCTCTCCTTAAGCAGGAGCCTTAGGAGTTGGGTGGAGGTAGCTGGAAGAGTGTCATAGTCATACCTTTTACCCTTATCCCTTTTTTGTTAAAATAAACTTTGTTTCATAACCAAATGGTTTGGTGCTTAATTGGCCCAGTGGAGTTTCGAGGTGGATTAAAACATCTTACATCCTTCTAGGACACTTCCCCTTTACACCTTGTAGATCTTTCCATACTTCTTCGAGTTCATCATATTGCTGTTTCTCTTAGCACATTAGTGCTATTCCATTCCATTTACATACCCCAATGGCTTAGCCATTCTCCCATCAATGGGCATTTACTTTGTTCAGTGCCTTGCAAACATGACAAGGCATCCTACTTCTGATGGTGGGTTGGCCTCTTCTTTTGTTTGGCTCCTCCCAAGACTACAACCTTGCCCTTCTGTTCTTCCTACTCAGGGGTGAGTTCCTGCCATAAAAAAGAGGGACAGAAGGCTTTGGGGGCTAAAAGGAATGGGTTCGAGTTCTAGATCTCCCACTTACTAACTAATTTGAAACAAATCTCTCCATCTCTGTGGGTTTCCGTTTCCTTATCTGGAAAATAAGGAAGTTGGACCAGATAATTTCACAGGCTGGCGATTTGGTGATTTTATGATGATGCTCAGCCAACTATTTAGATCGCTGACTATTTTATTGCACTATGGGGGTTGGCAAATTGCTATTCAGTTAGAGCACCTGTTCTCTTCTTGGTCTCCTCTAGGATCTGTTTTTCTAAGTGCAGTTTCTTGCTGGAATGCCCAAGCCAACCAGAGCCTTCTTTCTGGAAATCAAATCCTTCTGATTCTCCAACCATAATCCCTGGATTCAGGACAAAACACTCTCTAGGCAGCTTCCTGACAATCTAAGAGCCTGTTTCCTTTCTAGTTTCCAATGCCAAGTCATCCCAAAGTTCTTCTTCTCAAGCTCTTCTGTTCTTAATCTTAGAATTCTAATGTTGAAAGAAACGAAAAAGACCACCTTGCCCACCGCTGCTCAAAGCATGAATCTACTTCCACTCATACCTCAGCCCAGACTCACTTTGGTCCAGTTTCTGCTGGGATTTCTTCACTTAAAAGGAGCTCACTACTTAGCATTCCATTGTTAGACAACTTTAATTGTTCGGAAGTTTTTCCTGATATTGTCCTTCAACCTGTCTCCTTATGATTTATAAGATCACAGGAACGAAAGCTCAAAAACCATCTTGTCCAATGCCCTCATTTACAAAGAGGCTCACCGAGACCCAGGGAGGGGAAAGCATTTGTCTAGGGTAATATGGCAACATAGGTGAGATGTAAACCTGTGATTCCAAATCTAGCTATTTTCACCCCATATCACATTTGGCATGATTCAGAGTTTTGTTCTTTTAAACCACATGAAATAATACTCTTTTCTATGTGTAGTCATTAATTGTTTAGTTGTGTCTGACTATTTGAGCCCCATTTGGGGCTTTCTTGGTGAAGATACTGGAGTGGTTTGCCATTTCCTTTTCCTGATTTGGAAAGCTGAAGCCAACAGTGTCAAGTGACTTTTCTAGGGTCACATAGCTAGTTGAAATCCTTTCCTACACAATAGTCCTTTAAATACTTGCTGACAGAGAGCATGTGTCCCTTAACATTTTATATAGGTGAAACATCACTGGAAATTTATTCATTATAATAGTCATCATTTCCATTTTGTTTAAAAGTTTACTAAGTACCATTTATATATTATCCGATTTGATCATTCCAACAGCCCTCAGGCAGCAGGATCTATCTGTTAATATTCCCATTCTACACTTAAGAAAACTGAGGTTGAGAGAGCTTTAAGGAGCCACTTACCATCTGTTGCATTCTCTGGACATACTCCACTTGTCTAGTGGAGTCAGAAAGTCTCTCTGAAAATGGGGCACCCACCACTGAACCTAAGGCTTCAGAATTTGGTCCACTAGACCATGGGACAGCAGGACTATCATTTTCCTTCTATTAATTAAATGTAGCTTCAATTTGGCTTCCAGACAGATCATTGGACCATTCTCTCCCAATTTTTCTCTCCTAATTTCTCTCGCCATTTCCACTTCCATTCCACCCCTTGTCCCCAGATCTTGGTCTAGCCTTTAATCTGTTTCTGGTTTCTCCCAGCTGATGTTAGGGCTGAACAGAAATCAGTATTTCTTCATCTGTGTGTTGATGTGAATCTGGGGAAGATGGTGTTTGTTTGAGCCAGTGATTCATGGTCGCCCCCAATTGGGGAATGGGGTGGCTAGGGGAGAAGCTATTCTTCACAATGGGTCCACAAAGGCAGAGGGGGTTTGGTAAGGGCTTTGTAAGAATTTAGCTGGGGTGAAAGTAGAAAGAGGGGTCAGGAATTAGAAGAGGTGGGACTGTCATACTCTTGAACAGGGTTCCCAATCTAGAAGCTAGAGACTTCCAAGGAGTCTGTGAATAGAACTCTAGAGATCTGTGAAACTTAGATGAGGAATATATATATATATATATATATATATATATGTATACATATATATATATATACTATATATCCACTAACCTCTAAAAAAATCATCATTTCCTTCTATTATGATTTAGAAGAAACAAATATTCTTCTGAGAAGGGGCTCATGGGTTCCAAGAGACTCCCAAAGGGGTCCTCGAGCCAAAAAGGTTATGGGAACCTCTGCTGTAGACCACGTATCAGAGCTGGAGGAGAGAAGTACATGTCTTTACCACTTCAAGATTTTCCAAACACTTTATAAACTGTTTTGTTGTTGTTTTTAAGTCATTTTTGCATCATGATGGACTCTCCACGACCCTGTTTGGGGTTTTCTTGGCAGAGACACTGAAGGGCTTTGCCCTTTTCTTCTCCAGCTCATTTTACAGATAAGAAACTGAAGTAAATGCAGTTAAATGACTTGCCCAGAGTCACACAGCTAGTAAGAGTCTAAGGCCAGTTTTGAACTCATGAAATTGAGTCTTCCTGACTCCATGGCCAACACTCTATCCACTGTGCCACCTTATTGTATCCAATCTTATTTGAGCCTCACAAAAACATCGTGAGAAAAATATAACAGCTTTTATTATTTTTATTTTATTTATGGATATTTTTATATCCATAAGGAAACTTTGGTTATTAAATGCCTCTGGTGTTCTGTGGAAGTTACTTATTAGCTGTGTGACCATAGGGAAAGTACCTCACCTGTCTGAACCTCAGTTTCCTCATCTGGAAAATGGGGCTAATAATAGCATCTGTCCCATGGGCTAATTGGGAGGAATAAATTAGATACCGATGTAAAGCTCTCTATAAATGCCCTTATTATTATTTCCATTCTCCAGCTCCCTGTCCCCTTCCCTCACCCCTGGCTTATCTCCATCTTTGGTCCTTTGCTTCAGGCAGATGTCTCCCCATTAAATTCCCAGCCAGAGTCTCTGCTGCCTCAGATATTGGCCCTTGCCCAGCAGAAGGGCCCTTGGGAAGAAGGGGGAAGAATGAGTTGGGGGAGATTATTGTAAGGTTTTCGCCTCCGAAACTAGAGGCGGCACTCCGAGGAACTGTAATGCTGAGGGGTGGGCAATGCATCTGGTCTGTGTCATCTTTATCACCAGAAAGGGACACTCAAGTGCTTCCTTTTTATGGTTTTTAATTTTGCGGCTTGATTTCCCAGCCCATGCTATCACCCCAGTCTTCAGAAAATAACCCAGCTGGCTACTGACCATTTTTTCTTGGAAACCCTCCTGCTGGCCTGGACCCTCCTCCCCTCCCTTCCTATCCATCCTGCTCCTGCTTCAGCCGAGCAACCCACTGTGTGATAAGAATTGGGTCTCTCCAGGCTCCCTGGCTCTTCTCTTTAGCAGCCTATCGTGCTGAGAGACACCTGGGGAAGTCTCCATTCAGGCTGGCTGGCCAGGTTTGCAGCGGGGCTGGGCACAGTTTAGAAGAAGAAAAGTTGGATCTAATGGACATGGGACTCTTTCTAGTGATCATTCGGTCTCTAACCTGCTGTATCTTTCCAGTTCTCAGCTTTCTCTTTTGTTAAAAAGCAATGGCTTGGGGAATGAGGTGCAGTTAGGTGGCTCAGTGGATGGAGAGCCAGGCCTAGAGATGGGAGGTCCTGGGTTCAAATCTGGCCTCATACACTTCCTAGCCATGTGACCCTGGGCAAGTCATTTAACACCCATTATCTAGCCCTTACTGCTCTTCTGCCTTGGAACCAATACACAGTGTTGATTCCAAAATGGAAGGTAAGGATTAAAAACAACAACAACAACAATGGATTGGGGGATGGGGGCGGGCAGCTAGGTGACTCAGTGGATAGAGTGTTGGCCATGGAGTCATGGATTCAAATCTGGTCTCTCATACTTCCTAGCTGGGTGACCCTGGGCAAGTCACTTAACCCCCTTACCCCTCTTCTGCCTTGGAACAAATACACAGTATTGATTCCAAAATGGAAGGTAAGGATTAAAAAAAAAAGCAATGGATTGGAGATATCTTGGTGGCTCAGTAGATTGAGAGTAGAGCCTGGAGATGGAAGGTCCTGGGTTCAAATCTGACCTCAGATACTTCCTAGCTGGATGACCCTGGGAAAGTCACTTTATCCCAATTACCTGTTCCTTACTGCTCTTGCTTTGGAGCCAATATTTAGTATCTATTTTTAAGACAGAAGGTAAGGGTTTTAGGGGGTGGAAAACAATGGGTTCAGTGAATGAGTCTCCACAGCAGCATGACAAATTAGAGAGCCTTTGCTTTGAGTCATAATTGATGTCAGGAGTACTCAAGATCCTTATTTCAGAGCCAGTGGAGACCTTAAAGGCCAGCAGATCAACTCGCCCCATTTTATAGACAAGGAAACTGAGTGTTTAGGTGACTTGTCTAGAGTCACACAGCCAGGAAGCTTCTAGGTAAGATCCAAATTCAAGTCTTCCTGGATCCACATTCCAATCCTCTATCTATTACACTTGGTCTCACTCAAGCTTATTAGTTATATGACTTTGGGTAAGTTATTTATCCTGCCCCAGTTTCCCATCTATAAAATGATGGAATTAGACTAGATGAGCTCTGAATCTGATCCTAGGATTCTTTCCTGCTTTAATAATCAGAATATTATTATGGGATGAGCTTTCAGTTTCTATTTATATCACAAACTCTGTTACAGAAACAAAGAATTTCTGAGCTGCCCAGAGAGTATCTAGATATCTCTACTCTCTCTTACAAGTGATTATTTAGTACTCACTGGAGGAGAAACAAAGGACTGCAGAAAGAATGCTAAACTTAGAGGTATAGGATCTGGGTTCAAGTTTTGGCTTTACCATATACTACTTGTGTGACCTCAGGCAAGTAACTTGATTTCCCTGATCTTAGGTTGTTGCTCAGCTACTTCAGTTGTGCCCATATCTTTGTGACCTCATTGGGGGTTTTCTTGGCAAAGATACTAGAATTGTTTGCCTTTTCCTTTTCCAGGTCATTTTATAGAGGAGGAAACTGAGGCAAACGGGGTTAATTGATTTGTTCAGGGTCACTGAGGCCAGATTTAAATGAAGAAAGATGATACTTCTTGACTCTAGGCTTGGCACCCTATTCACTATTCTACTTAACTGCTCCCTGATCTTAGCTGCACCTGGATATAAAATAAAGGGGTCTGATTAGCTAACTCCTAAGGTCCCATTGAAGGCTAAATCTGTGAAATTCTGATACCTACCCTATCAGACTCAGTTTCCTAATTTGTAACATAAAGGGATTAGACTAGGTGATCATTGAGGTCCTTTCTGGCTCTAAATCCTTTTATTCTAAATGTCTAGTAACGGAAGACCCACTGGCTACCACCTGAAGTAGCTAATTCTGTACTCTGACTGCTCTCATGGTCAGGATGCTTTTCCCTGCCTAATCTACTTCTCTGAAACACCATTAAACAATCAGTAAACCATTAAGAAACTAATATTTATTAACTGGTGCCACAGGCTTGTAAGGGCTGGTCCTGGGGTTGGCTTGAGCTCTGGGGTTCTGTGCTGTAATAAGATTAAAGTTGATTGAGTGTCTACATCAGGCTGGCAACATTATGGTGAGGGGCCACTAGGCTCTGGGGGCTGGGGGATGAATGACCCAGGTCAGAAACAGAGCTCCTTTGCTCTTTGGTTGGATCTATGAGTATCCACCACTTTTCCAGATTGGATGAGATCCAGTCTACAAACAAACAAACAAAAGAACAAACTAACGAACAAATGAATGAATGAATAAAAGAAGGAAGGAAAGAAGGAAGGAAGGAAGGAAGGAAGGAAGGAAGGAAGGAAGGAAGGAAGGAAGGAAGGAAGGAAGGAAGGAAGGAAGGAAGGAAGGAAGGAAGGAAGGAAGGAAGGAAGGAAGGAAGGAAGGGAGGGAGGAAGGAAGGAAGGAAGGAAGGAAGGAAGGAAGGAAGGAAGGAAGGAAGGAAGGAAGGAAGGAAGGAAGGAAGGAAGGAAGGAAGGAAGGAAGGAAGAAAGGAAGGAAGGAAGGGAGGGAGGAAGGAAGGGAGGAAGGAAGGAAGGAAGGAAGGAAGGAAGGAAGGAAGGAAGGAAGGAAGGAAGGAAGGAAGGAAGGAAGGAAGGAATGTCAGGGGTTCCTGTAACCCTTTTGTGAAATGGAGCCCTTTGTCTCTTCAATAGTATAACAAGGATGATGCTCAATGCTTGGGACTCGCATACAAAGAATGAAAACATTCTTCTCCCTAGAAGCTTCTATTCTAATGAGAGAGGCAACAAGTACATATGTACATTGTGTTTATATATATATGGGGTGTATGGGGTGCTCAGGGAGGGGTAGTATCTCTGGTATGGAGGGCTTGTCGTGCCCTTCTAGGGCAGCTCTCCAGCCTCTGACCCCCACCTGACACCCAGCTCTCACTTGTGGCTCCCAGTAGCTGCCAGCATGTGGCAGCGGCCACACCCTGGGCACCGGCTTTGACAGGCTGGCCAAACCTTGTGAGGGTAGCCATCGGGTCATCGATCCCTGGTGAACCAGGGCTTTGCTCACCCAGCATGTGAAGACTGCTTCAGCGGAACAGACGGAAGAAACCAATAAGAAGTTTCAACGGCTGAGATGGCGAAGCAGCAAGGCACTGTGGAGCGCTTAGAGCGTGTTGGAGTACAAAAGACAACAGGGCCATCCAATGCAGCTGAGGAAGTCTCCAGGTGTAACGACTTTTCGTGCCACTGGACCCAGGCTTCCAACGCCAAGAGAGTGGGACTGTCTCTTGTGCATCGACTTTTCCACTTAAATCTTCTTCACGCACAAGTATCTTTGTGCACACTCATCTATGTACCATGGATGAAAACGCACAAAGACGGTCGTCATCCTTGATTACCGAGAGACTACTACTACTATATATATATGGATGGATGGATGGATATATATGCACATAAATGCATGTATGTATATAAATGCAGAAACAACATAAAAAATGCAATTACAAAAATAAAAATTCCTAGTATTTGAATCCAAGGCAGTTGGGGAGGGGAATGACCAGGAAAGGTTCTGTACAGAAAGTGATCCTGGAGCTATATCTTTAAGGAAGAAAGAGATTCTTTTTTTATTGATTAAGAAAATTTTTCCATGGTTCCATGATTCATGTTCTTTCCCTCCCTTCCTCCTACCCCCCTCCTGTAGCCAATGAGCAAATCCACTGGGTTTTACATGTATCATTGATCAAGACCTATTTCCATATTATTAATATCTACACCAGGGTGATCATTTAGAGTCTACATCCCCAATCATGTCCCCATCGAACCATGTGATCAAGCAGTTGTTTTTCTTGTGTGTTTCTGCTCCCACAGTTCTTTCTCTGGATGTGGAGAATGTTCTTTCTCATAGATCAAGAGGTATTCTTTAAGGCAAAGGTGAAGAGGGAGTACATACCAGAAAAGGGAGACATTCAGTGCAAAGACAGAGATGGAATGCCATGTTTAACCAAGAGAGAGTTTGGCTGGATCTCTGGGCAGGAGGGACAATAGTGTCCAGTGAGTCTAGAGAGAGAAGTTGAGGCAAGGCTGTAAATAGTTTTAAAAGTTAAACAGAGTTTATATTTTATCCTCAAAGCAATAGGGAGCCATTGGAGTTGACTGAGTAGGACAGTGACATGGTTAGACCATCACTTAAGGAAAATCATATTTGCAGCTATATGGATTATGAACTGGGATGGCCTGGATTTGTGGTAGGGCTTCTCCCAATTCCCTACCTTTTCTTTGAGGTCTACCATCTGGGACCAAGTAGAACAAAAGATAATCCATTTTCCATTATTTCATGCTTATCAACTTTTTGAAGATTACCATTATACATTTTTCTTCTCTTCTCTAAGCTAATTATCCCCATTCCCTTTAATGGATTTCCATGTGGAATGGTCTCATCTCCTTTAGTTCACTCACCTTTGGAATTCTTCTTTGGGACTGGGACATTGATTGGTGACCAAGAACAAACTGCCCTAGCCATCTGTGTCTAGGCAGCCTCAGACCAGACATTCCTTCACATTCCATTTGACAGTCTAGGATCTCATATTACCATTTGCCCTGTTGTTTTCTCCCCCTTTCACTTCTTTTTTTCTAGTCACCTTAACCAAGTCAGACTCCTCATCTCTATGACTTCTCATACCAAAACTCAATTCTTGGGAACTGATTCCTTACATGTGTTGTCTTCTCCTATTGGAATGTTGGTTTCTTGAGGGTAGAGATATTCCAGCTTTTTTTGTATTTCTATTCCCAGTGCCAGACACATAATGAAGGCTTAAGAAAAGCTTTTTCATTCATTCATTTCACTATCTGGACCCATTTCATCTTGTCAAATCCCTTAAAATGTAGCATCTAAAACTGCACAACTCTGTAGTTGTAATCTGACCTATCTAAATTAGAGCATGACAGGCATTCCCTTAGTTCTGGTCCCTACACCTTTCTTGATGTAGCCCATGATTGCATTAGCTTTATTGGTTGTCATCTTACCCTACTGATCCCTAGAAAACTTGCTTGCAGTCTGCTCAAAGTTCAGAATTTGTTTTTTTACATAAAATATTATCTCATAATGCCTCCTTTGTACTTTTGAAGTTGATTTTTTTTTAACTCCAGTGTAGGACTTTATATTTATCTCAATTAAATTTTATGTTATTCGATTCAACTCATTGTTTTAGTCTGCCGAAATCTTCTTGGCTTCTGATTTTGTCATCCAATATGTTTGATTTGCCTCCCAGCTTGGTGCCATCTACACATTTGATAAGCATTCCATCTGTGCCTCCATCCAAGTCATTGATACATATGTTAAACAGCATTGGGCCAAGGAACATTCCTTGGACCCTCCTCCACTGGAGACCTCTCTCTTCACTAATCAATGAGTGACTCTTTTTGGATCCATTTTTTCAACTAATTCCTTCCCCCCCCCCCGAGTATACCATCATCTACCCTACATTATTTCTCCATCCTAGTCACAAAGTTATCATGAGAGAATTTATTAATTGTTTTGCTCAAACTCAACTATACTGGGTCTGTGTCATTCCTCTAATCAAATAGTAACTATGTAAAAAATAAAATATTAGTCTTGTTAACTATGACCCAGTTTTGTTGAAATCAATTTAGCTCCTGGGGGATCGCTGTTTCCTATTCTAAATTCTCACACACTATCCCTTTAATAGAACATTCAGGCATTTCCTCTGAATCAGTCAGAATTCACTTGGTTCTTTTTTCTAAGGTCCATTATGGATTTGCCATTCAAAGTGCTAAGATTGCTTCCAATTCTGATGCTGTCTTATGTTTGGTCCTCTGGATGCTCTTACATTCTTTGTTCTAGGTATAGCAGGGAATGTTTTTTCACCACTATGATAGGGTTGTCCCTCCCCTTGAGGCACAGATACAGACATTTAGAGAATCTACTCACTTCTACTCTTGCCTCTTCCTCTTCAGAAGCTAACTAGAATAATATGAAAGATGTAGTCTAGCTGCTCAGAGGAAGATTGGAAGAAAAAAAAAGGCAAATGAAAAGGGAACACAAATACCTTTCCAAGATACTCCTTATACACACACACACACACACACACACACACACACACACACACACAAACCTCTGTGGGAAGTACTAATTGAGAGAGAGGCATATAGTAGGGGGTTGGGCAAAGGAGGATGTTATTGAGAAAGATTCACCCCAACTTGCCTGGGAATGAGCAAAAGATGGCTTCCAGGGTCCCTGAAAAGTATGTGGGTCCTGGCATACAAGAATAGATAGAATAAATATCCCAGAGTCATTCTGGATCGAGAAGCATGGTAGCCCAATCCCACCATGCCTGAATTCTTTTAATCTGAAACAATCTCCTGGGGAAAAGAAACATTCATGGGGGAGCCAATCAGTAGGGAGAAGGACTTGATAAATCTGCTGGCAGTGAGGACAGTGACTGGGGAAAATGGTTCAGTATCTATGGAAAGAGAGTTAAACAGCAGGAAGTAGCTAAGTAGACTTGAGGACAAAGAGAGTGTCAAGGAAGGCCACAACACTGATTGGCAGCAGATGGAAGTGATGACAAGATGGAACCATGAATGCCTAGAGCAGAGATCCCATTGAAAGCAATAGGAAAGCCTCCCCTTAATGGTCCTCTTTTTGCTTTAGCTAATAGAATGTAGATTTCTGGAGGATATAGATTATTTCACTTTTGTCCTTGTATCCTAAATATATGCCTGATACATATTAGATGTTTAAGATATGCTTATTGATTAAATGACTGACTTCTGGATCCCCACCTAGAGCAAGATCATATGTCACAAAGACTCTACAGGCGCCTGGGGTGGAGGGAAGAAAGAACCACCAGAAAAGGGAAATGGGAACTCTCTTAACTTAGTTGTGAGCCCTTTTAAGTTATTTACTATGTGAATTAAAGTATATTGCCTATTGAATGCCTTGTGAACTTAGGGTACTTGTAAGGAGAGCTAGCATAATTATTGGAAAGTCCAAGAAAATAAAGCACCCACATTCTAGCTGGGCAATGAACAAGAAAAGAGCTCTCCAAGGTATACCTGTGACCTTCATGTCAAGAGGAAGGCACTGATGTAAGTTTCATAAATAAGGTGCCTTTTAGCATTATTATTTAATGGTTCTATAAGACATAACCTGTAACTCTACTTAATACAATCCAATTCAATAAATATTTATAAACATATTTACTACGGGAAGATTTCCCCCCAGAAGAAGAGTATGTTAGTACTCAAGAACTCTCATTGCCCTGCTAGCTGCTGAGGCTTTTCATTGTCTAGTGATGACTAAACCTTTCATGTGCCACCATAAATCTTTTGTAATTATGCAACGATTATGCTAGCTTCTAACCAAAACCTCTAGAGTCAGGCCCCCAGTGAACAGGAAGCAGACGAGCAAGTACTTTGATCAGAAGCACCAAAAGAGATCAGAGGTAGAAGGGAAGGACAACATAGTGTAATGGATAGAATGTTGGACATGCAGGTAGGAAAACTGACTTCAAATTATACCTCAGACATGAGCTGTGTGACTGGTTAAATACTCTAACTTCTTGGGCCTCAGTTTCCTCACTATAAAATGAGGAAGTAGGATTCTATGACTTCTAAGACTCTGAATCTGCCATCCTTGGATGAACACTTACTTTCTGACTCAGGGCAAGTTATTTAACTTCTCTGAACCTCAATTTCCACATCAATAAATGATATTGGAGTAAGTGACCTCCAAGGTTCCTTCTAGATCTAAATCTATGATCCTATGATATATGGCATCAAAGGCACTCAGGGTTTTCCTTTGGGTTGGACTGGGGAGGTGGGAAGAAGCTTTGATATACCTCTGGAGAGCATTGCCAACTTCCATAACATTGGCCAAGGTTGGCTCTAGATGTCATGTGGTTCAGTAGGAAGAGTTCTAGTCTTGGCCACAGGAGACTTGTGTGTGAATCCTGTCTTTGTACATAGGTCTGACCATTCTGGAAAACAATTTAGAGCTATACCCCAAAAAACCACTAACCTTTGTTGTACTCAGTCCCACTTACCCTACTTCCCCTCTGATCTAGCTATAGCAGTACCAAGGCTCTACCCTAAAGAAATTAGAGACAAATAAAAGGACCCACATGTACAGAACTATTTTTGTTGTTCAGTGATGTCTGACTCTGTGACCCCATCTGAGGGTTTTTTTTTGTTTTGTTTTGTTTTGTTTTTGCAGAAATACTAAAGTAGTTTTCCATTCCCTTCTCCAGGTTTGGTAATTCTTTCTCCAACAAAAAAATTTAGAGGAGCACTTTCTGGAGTAGCAAAGAACTGGAGAATTAAGGGATGAACCTTAATTGTGAAGCAGCTAAAAAAATCATGGGAAAGCTAATGATTTCCTGAGACAACAAGAAGTAACAAAGCAAAATCAAAAGAATGAAATAATAGAAGACAACATGATACAATTTATCCCCAAAACAATGAAAATAGATCAAGGAGAGGCAATATAAAGAATAGGTAGATTCTTAGGAAGTTATAATAAAAAAAGAGTTTAGACAACATAATCCAAGAAGTCACCAAGGAAAACTGTCCAGAAATTCTGGAATCAGGGAGACCCAAAGATGAAAATATACGAGAACATCATTGCTAAATTCCGTAGCTCCTAGATTAAGGATACTTATACTACAAGCAATAAGAAAAAAAAAAACTTAAATATTGTGGAGCTACAGTCAGCAACATTAAAAGAATGCAGGACATGGAACACAGCATTTTATAAAGCAAAAGAATTGGACTTATAACCAAGAAAAACATATCCAGAAAAGATGAGCATAATTATAAAATATAAAAGAATGGATATTCAATGAACTAAAGGAGTTTCTACTGTTCCTGGGGAAAAACCCAGAACTCAGCAGAAAATCTGATCTATAAGAAACATACAAAAGTAATGAAAGACTAAGCAGAAGCAACCCAAAAGATCAAAGTGATTGATTCCTGTATGTCATCTATGATCCCTGAGAATGACATCATTACCTGGGTATTTTGAAGGGACATGTATGGATGGAACATTCGAGGTTGAGATGAATATACTGGAATGAGTCAAAATGGTAGTGGAGTAGACAGGGAGAAGATAGGGTAGAATGCCTATCTGACATGGAGGAGGAATGAGTGGAGCAACTGCCATTGAGAAGAAGAGGAGGGGGTGGAGGGCTGGTAGTACTAGAACCTCACTCTCATCAGACCTGTGATAAAAAGAGAACAGCATACATAAGTAGAAGGGTAAAAATCTTCTTAACATACAGGAAAACAAGAGGGAAGGATAAGAGAAGAAAGGGTGAGTTAAAAGAAAGGAGGGGAAGGGGATAAGTAAAGGGAAGGATGGGAGGGATACTTAGAGGGAAGTACATATCAAGAGGTACTGGGGTAAGGTGAGGGGATAATGGAGGGACTCAGGATAAAAGAGAGGACAGATTTTTAGAACTGAACTCATATGAACAAGTAGAAGGGCATGGTTGTGGGGACAAGGAAGGGTTTTTTGGAAAGGTGAGCCAGTTTGGAACTGAAAGGCAAAGGGAGAGGATAAGGGAAAATTTGGGGGAAGGGGTGTGAATTGGAGATATATTAGTCAAAGGAAAGTGGATATCTTTGGAGGGATATGGTGAAAAGAAAGGAAGGGGGGACAAATAGTGAGGAGGAATGGAGTAGATGGTAATGCACAGCTAGTAACTTGCATTGAGAGTAAATTGGATGAAGCTGCCCTTGGGAAGAAAAATGGATAGCAGAGAGGACTAAAAAGGAAGACCTGACAATATGTTATTTACAAGAAATACAATGAAAACAAGAGACATACATACAGTTAAGGGGGAGAAGCTGGAGCAGAATATACTATGCTTCAGCTGACCCAGAGAAGGCAGGAGAAGTAGTCATGATCTCTGACAGAGCTGAGGCTGAAATGGATATAAACGGAAGGGATGAACAGGGTAACTATATTATGTTGGAGGGAACTCTGGATAATGATAATGAAACATTATCAATATTGTACCTGTATGACAGAGTTATAGTATCCAGATTTTTAAAAAAGATACTTAATTTTACCAATTACACATAATAACAATTTTCCACATAAGTTCTCTGAAGTTATAAGATCCAAATTGTCTCTGTGCTCTTCCCTCCCTCTTCCCAGAGATGGTAAACAATTTGAACTGGGATGTATATATATATATATATATATATATATATATATATATATTTCCATAGCATCAAGATTTTTAAGGGAAAAGTTAATGAGATACAGAAGGAAATAGATAATAAAACAATGTAATAGTAAGGGGACTTTAATTTCCCCTTCTCAGAAATAGATAAATCTAACCAAAAAATAAATGAGAAAGAAGTTAAGGAGATGAATGAAACCTCAGAAAAGTTAAATATGATAAATATATGGAGAACCTCCACACATCTCCATGAGGCTATTAGTAGATCTAGGCCTGAGCATACACATACTCCAAACATAGTTTGTTCCAACTATTATAATCCAAATTGGTGGGTTTATAGAGAACATAAATATTCTGTAGAAATCTTACTTTAACACTCACCATACTAAGGAGCTAATTTTACATTCCTGATGGGTTCTAGCATTGGAACAAAAGTTCTTCTGGGCATGACCAAGCCAGAAAAACTCAGTTTTGGAAAAAGTATTGTCCTGGTAACAGATTGTTTCTGCTGCCTAAATATGGCCCTGATTATGTATATTAACTGAGAACCAGATGGGTTAAACTGATCAAATTAAATGCTCATGGGAACATGGAAAAGCAGATTTGATATTACATTGCTAGAGCAGCTATAAATTGTTTTTTAGAGAACAAAATGGAAATATACATTAAGAATTTTAGCTGTTCATTCTCATTTACCTAGGGACACCATGATTAGGATCTGTCCCTACAGGCATTATTGAGAAGGTTAAAGAGCTCTCTCTTTGTCTCTCTGTCTCTCCATATATATATAAATATATATTGTCATTTCTTTCAATCATTGCATTTGTATTATTTTTTTAGTTTGTCATTATAAACATTATATATAAACATAAGCAAAGCTTCTATCTATATGAATGAATATATATGAAAATATTCATAGAAACTTTATTTATAATGATAAAATAACAAAATAACAAATGCAATGATTGAAAGAAATGACTGAATAGCTTGTGATATTTTAATGTAATGGACTGTATTATATTATTAGAAATGACAAATATTGGAAATATAAAAAATAAGGCAAACATATGAAGAGATGAAAAGAGGAAAAGAATAAATACATAGTATGTTCACATTTTTAAAAATTGCTACAAAATCAGGAGAATAATATCAAAGTAAAGCAAATTCTAAGGGAACTCAAAGCAGAGGATTTTTATATTAGCCCACATATATAATTTACTTATTTTAAACAAATTGTAAACAATGTGGAATTTGTGGTTTTGCACATACTTTTTGTGTTTGTTTATTTAAATGGTTTTTGTAGTGGTGGTCACTAAGTACATAATAAAAACTGAAAAAATTAAAAATTAAAAACCATGATATAAGAATATAATTTAATATTATTATGACCTAAGAAGTAACGAAAAAGATGGATTCAGAGAAACATGGGAAGATATGTATGAGCTGATATAGAGTGAATTGAGCAGGGCAAAGAATACACCATTTGAGGATTATGCCTTTATAATTACGAACAACTTTGAAAGACTAAAGATCATCTCAATGGCCAACCTTGATATCATATGTGATGAAGAATGCATGGTTTGCAAAAAACTGAGAAGTGCAAATGTCAGAGTGAGTGATTGACAGGAGCATGTGACTAAGAGTCACATGGGAGCCTAAGACTAGAGATCTGGGATAAGATTCTATGCCCCAATGGTGAGACATTTTCTCTCCTGAAGGACTTTGGAAAAACAGGGATTCTACTTCTCCTAACACCAGCTAAAGAAGGAAATCTTTGAATCTAGCTGCTGGCAGCTTGAGGAAAAGAAGATTGAAGGCATACATCACCTCTGGAGATCCTGGCCTTTTGATTGGACTCCTTGTGTGAGATTTGATATTGGGGGAAATTACTGTTTCACTTAGAAAGATAGTTTTAGATAGTTTATAGACATTCGATTTTAAGATAACTAGTGTAATTTCTCCTAAACCCCTGTTCCTTCCTCCCCTTCCCAACCAATAAATTCTGAATTATTTATATGTTCCCTCTTGTTCTTTCCTCACCAAAATTCCCAACATAACACATGATGACCCACAATAAAGCATCCTCCATCTGATGTGATGGATGTGAGATGCATAATCACATATACAAGCTTGGACAGGGTCAGTCTGTGGATTTGTGGGTTTATTTCACATGTAATAGATTTTATTTGATGCCAGAGAGGCTTCTGCTTGCTTGCTTGTCTATTTTTTTTAATTGGGGGATAAATTTGGAGGAGAGAGAGAGGAATGAGTGCTATTGATGAAGCATTTTTTAAGTTACAGGAGAGAACAGAGGGAGGTTCAGAGGGGAACTGGGAACAAGCAGGACAGCTTCAAAACAAATGTGCCAGATTGATTAAATGCCTTTTTAAAAAAGAAGGCAAGCTGTTTGTAGCCGAGATGCCTATTTGCATGCAAAATCACCTTTGTGCCATGTTTTGTATCTGGCAATGTTCATGGCAATTGGTGTTAAAGGACAAGATAACACCCAAAATTAAATTGCTTTTTAAAAAAGTCCAGTAGCTATTGGGGAACACCAGGTGTTTCCCTATTTCCCTGACAACTTTGTCATTCTTTTTATACTCTCTTGTCCTTTAGATTTGGGAGAATGACTCAAATTTGTATGTGCAAAAAGAGTATTTGGTTCAATCTGTATTTCCAAGAAGAGAGAACAGAGTGCAATGGATAGTGGGCTAGCCTTGGAAGCAGCAAGACCTGGGTTCAAAATATGTCCCTGATTTACCATTCTCTTAAATGGGGATAAGAACCACAATCCAGTATCTGCATTATAGGATATAATATAATATTAACATATTATATTATAATATATAAATAATATATAAATTATAATATAATAATATAATATAATATATAATATAGGATAGTTTTGAGGCTCAAATGACAGAGCATACAAAATATACTACATAAATGACAACCAGTGATTATTATGATAGCTGCTAATCTCATTTCCTGTTCTCAATCTGTTGGCACAGCAGATCATTCCTCTATTCCCTATCTCTCTACGCAAAAACAGACCACACCAAATTCTCAGAATGGGATAAAAAGCTTTGGAAGTCTCAAGTTCCAGTTCTGACTCTGATTCTGACAGCTGTGTATCTAGAGAAGAACTTTAACCCTCAGTTTCCTCGTTTGTAATATCGGTGGAATCCGTCTATCCGTCCAGGCTTCGTTCCTTAGTCCTCAATGTTTGAACGCCAGCATCTGGAAGCCTGATGACTGACTAGTCTGACATAGATGTCTACATGTTTTCCTTCCTCCATCTCCTCTCCAGCTAGGCTTATCTCCCTAGGGAAAGAGAGGTCCGAGAAGACCAGTCTGCAGAGGCAGAATGGTCCCGGGGATCACTGAAAGCCACTGCTTGGACAAAGGGTTGGGATGGAATCCTAGAGACAGGAGGCTCGCCAGGAAAATGACAACTGCTGAGAGAAGTCTTAATTAGACCACTCTGGTGGAATCTAATTACATGGTTGGGGAGCAGGTGTTTCTCTTTCTAGCATGATTATCTGGGAGATAAGGGCACGGAGCTCTATGGGAACACAGGCATAGGAGGGGAGGAGTGGCGGCCGGGAGGCAGTGGGTTGGGAGGGTCTCTTTGTTGGCAGCTTTTCCATGAACACTCATATATCAAAAACCACTAATAAAAACTGGAAGCCAGATTGAGAAATCTTTGGGATTTTTTGCTCTACTTTTTCTTCCGAATCACCACAGCTCAAGCACTTAGAAAGCATGAACTAGAGGCCAGGCATTGAGTTAAGCATCAGGTTCACAAAGACCTAACAGAAATAAGACTTGCCCTCAAGAAGCTTATGTCACATTGAAGAGGGACCTAGCTGCCTGGGAGGGTCCTCCTGTAATAAACAAATGATTACATAATTGGGGAAACAAAGATTCAATCTTCCATGCTTATTGATTTATAAAGCAATGCATGCCAATTGCCCAAAAAATCGGGACCAGGCCCTTTCCTCAATTTAGGGCTGGACCCCAAATACAGCAAGAGACCAATCTTTTATATAGTACAAAAAAAATAATTAAACAAGACCAACTAATTAAAAGTAAACAAGTCTTTCCCATCCTGTCATGTATCAAAATTGTTAGTTATTGGTCTGGGACAGAGGGAGTATCTCTTAAAGGAACTTATTCCCTCATCTTTCCCTACTCCAATCCATCCTTTAGTTCAATGATGTCATACTCAAATAGAAAAGGGGACCATTAAACTATACATAAGGATTTCTGCAGGCATATATTGACATTATATGTGTTTATTGTATTTTAATTTATTAATATTAATATTAAATATTTCCCAATTGCATTTTATTCTTATTTTAGCCAAGCTCAGGAATGTTATTTGACACAACTATTCTTGATAGTTGCCAAAGTGATTTGCCTAAAATTCACATTTGATCATATCAATAAATTTCACCGGCTCCTTATTTTTGTTCCATGGATCAAACATAAACTTGTTTGCTTGGTTTTTAAATCCTTTCACAACCTAGCTGCAATCTCTTTTTACCCTTCCCATAATCTATTATAGTGATGGTGAACCTAAGGCATGTTGCCAAAAAGGACACACCTGTAGTCATCTGCCAGAGTTCATTACTAGAAAGCCAGACAGATTAGGGGCAGACCTGTTCTCTTCCCTCCTCTCCATGCACCTGAGGACATTCTTCACTTTGCCCACCCCTCTGCTCAGCAGCCCAATGAGAGTCCTTCCTCACATGCTATGTGAAGATGTGGTGCAGATGGCAGTCTGTTGAATCTGTGGTGAAGGTAATTTCCATGGTGGGGTTGGAGAGGAATTAGGTTTAGGGGAGCATAGCTCACAGCTTGGCACATAGCTGGAGGGGAATGGAGCTGGAGGGAAGTAGAATTGTGAATCTTAAAAACTACTCAGACTGTACCTTAGAAGATTTGATTTAGCTACTCCCTTATTGTAACAATGGAGCTACTTGGTCTAAAAAGAATCAGGAATGTATTGGGAACTTTTAGAATTACTCCACCCTACTCAGACAGTGCCTTAGGGGAAGATAAAGTTGTAAACTCCTGATTGAACAGTGAAAGTCCCTAACTCATACCTTATAGTAAAGGTAGAACCTTAAGATAGGTCTATTTTTAGATCTAATACAAAAATGTGTTAAGAACTGTAAAGATTAAAATTTGGGGAAACTGAGGCAGGTAGAAATTAGTTTCTCTCTGAAAGGAGTATTATATTTTTATGAGGTTTATTAAAGGTTAAGGATTTAAGAAAATACAGAATAAGAAAGCACATGTCTAGGCTCAGAGAGGCCTAGGCAACCTCATCTACATCATGAAGAGACGTGTCTGCTGGGAAGTGGAAGTAGGAAAGAGACCCAGTAGTCTTTACAACCAGGTTAAATACCCCATCTTGCTCTCGGCCCAGGTGAGGTTACAAGGCATTTTGGGAAGTGAGCAAGGACTTCTGGGAAATGCAGTCCCGGGTTCAAGTCTCCATTTTTACAGTACCTATAAAGGTTAAATTAATCACAAAAGGTCAAGTAACTTACAAAAGGCAAGCATAACAAAGAGGTGTGAAGTACTTAGAAGATATAATTTAACCAGAGAAAGTAAGAACCAAAGAAGGTGAGAACTAAGAATGGAAATCCTTTTTCCAATCCTGGAAAAAGCGTCTACTGTGATTGGTAGATATGAAAATTTAGGGGAGGTGGCATAAGAGAAAATTTCTTTAAAAGGAAGGGGTAAAAAGTTAATAAAAGGAGAATTGAGTTTGGAATTGAGTTGAATTGAGTTAGATTCTGAACTCAGTTCAGGAGATTCAGTGAAGGACTGGAACCAGCTTGAAGATGGTCTTGTGGTGGGTAATAAGACTGACTCCCTCTCCCTTAGGCTCAGGGAGGCCACTTTGGCCAAGGCCGTTAACTACTGCTTGGCTCAGACTGAGCCAGAGCAATTTAGATTAATTCTCTCTCTCTCTCTCTCTCTCTCTCTCTCTCTCTCTCTCTCTCTCTCTCTCTCTCTCTCTCTCTCTCTCTCTCTCTCCTTCCCTTAATTCCTTCTCTCTTTATTAATTAAAATCTCCATAAATCCCCACCTGGCTTGGGTATTTTTCATATTTGGGAATTTCCCATGGTGACCACTTATTTAGATTTTAAGTCAAAACACTAAAATTATCCTTACAGTTTTGGCGTTTACAGAATGCTGGGGCCATTCTCCTTCCCCTATCCACATGTACCTCTTATCACCTGCTCCTCTGCCCAGTATCCCAATGGGAGTGCTTCCTCCCTACCCTGTCTCAGGGAAGGGGAAAACCAGGGAGGTATGTTGGCATGGCACTTGGTCTCTGGGGGGACAGGCAAGGCACTTGGTCAGAGGGTGGGAGAAGAGCCCAGCCCTCCATCTCTAAAAGGTTCACCATCATTGCTCTAGGGCAAACCAGCCTTTTTTCTTTTTTCTTTTCCTCACATAGAGTATTCCATCAACCTTCTTTATTCAACTAGATAGCACAGTTGGTAGAACATTGTACTTGGAGCCAGGAAGGTCAGAATTTAAATCTAGAATCAGATATTTATCAGCTATGGACCCTAGGAAAGTCATCTAATCTCTTCTGCCTCAATTTCCTCCATCATAACATGGAGATAATACTAGCACTCCCCCATCCCCAGAATTGTTGTGAGGCTCAAATGAAACAATGTTTGTAAAGCCTGGCAATCCTAGTTTGTTCCTTCCTTACTAGAGTATTGGGCTCTGGGGCTTCCTTGTGTGCTTCCTTCCCCTACTCATAACATCCCTACTCTGACTCATCCACAGTATCCCATTTCGAAATTTCTTAGAAAAAATCATGGACAGGTGGGAGAAATATATTAGGAGGAAGAATATAGAAAAATAAACAAGCTGTCTAAGATTTAATATGTCAACATTGTTTAGCTCTGTGGTCTTGTGTTTATCACTTGATATCTCTGAGCTCTAAATTTGCCATCTTGATGCCTCCCTGTTCCCAGGGTAGTGTGGAGGATCACGGCGATTTAATATTGCCTTTGATGATACCCACATTTCTTGGCAATGGAAGCTCTAAATGAATAGAAGATAGACATTCCTAAAGAATTATACTATAAGGTGCCATCCAACTCTCAGATTCTGTAATTCTCTGGATCTAATAGGACTCATTGGGTCTCTAGGCTATTTGGAAGTGTTGCTCTATTTGGGAAAGCTGGAGATAGAGCTCGATTTCACTCTATCATCCAGTTATTTGCAAGGTGGAAAAGGACTTGCTAAATGGCCATCAGAGGAATCTCTATTTCCATAAAAGCTAGAGCGGATGCTCTGTGCCATTAGATTGCTGCTGTCTGGGACTTCTTCCTAGGCATCATAAAGCCCTTCCTTATATTGAGTGTCATTGGCTAACCTAATTGGCAAGAAGCAACAAGCTGGGTGATAACCAATGAATATCATGTTTACTGGCCCTGTGCTGATGAACTACTTAGCTAGCCAATGGTATTCTTAGTGGAAACAGGGAGAGTAAACACCCTTTTTCTTCTCCCCTTCCCTTTTGTGATCTCATAATTATTTCTGAGATTTCATGACCTAAAAAAGACTATAGAGGGGGCACTGGGGTGACTCAGTGTATTGAGAGTTGGGCCCAGAGAAAGGAGATCCTGAGTTCAAATCTGACCTCAGATGCTTCCTAGCTGTGTGACCCTGGACAAGTCATTTCACTCCCATTCCCTAGCCCTAACCACTCTTCTGCCTTAGAACCAATACACATTCTGTTCTAAGACAGAAGGGAAGGGTTTAAAAAAAATGGGAAAAATCATAATATTTCCCTCTCATGGTTGCTATGATCATCAAATGAGATAATAGTTGTAAAATACTTTGCAAACCTTAAAAATCTATATAAATGTTTATTATTTATAAGGAGTTGTCCAGTCTTACCATGATGCCTGGCATATAGTAAGCATTTATCATTAATGCTTGTTAACTGACTTCATGAACCTCAAGATGGCAGCCATTTGGGAGATGGGAAGATCTTAAGTTAAAACCTTGTCAGATATGTTTCTTCTAAGTTGGTTTCTCCAGGGACTTGCTGGCAGCCCAGGCAGATAAGATGGCATGTAATATTCTTATTTCGCAGAGTTAAGATTTGAACCTAAATCTTTTGCCCCAAATCCAGTACTTGATTCCTCTTTACCTCGGTTTTCCCAGTTGTAAATTGGGAATAAAAACCTTTGCCCTGTGCATGTGAACATGTTTACAAGTTACGTTGAAAGTTTCTCCCTGGGCAATTGTGTAGAATGTATGTGGAGCTCTTTTATTTGGTCCAACAGGATTTTTCTGTCCCTGGGGCCCATCCTTGATATAGCATATCCTTGTCTACCTGACCATTCACTCCCAGCTGCTTCCTCCGGGCCAGCCCATCAAAGGTTTGACGCACAAGAGAGAGGGAAGGGACTATTCTAGAGGGCTTCCATCAAGCTATTTGTGAGCACTGGCTGGGCAGGATGATTGTTTGATTTTCCATCATAGATATTTATTTCTTCCCCAGACATGTGGGTGTTTGTTTCTAATAGATCTCCATAGTAGAGTGGGGGAGGACGAGAAGGGGGGAATTACTCCCAGTCATGTGTTGTACTAGAGCACAGCTATCCTAGAACAGAACATCCGAGCCAGAAGATGCTCCCAAAAGCCCACCCCCAAATTTCTGAGCTCGAAGAGACCTGAGCAGTCAACAAGCATTTATTAGGCTTATGATATGTCAGGAATTATCCAAAGATAACATGTTAGCATTGAAAAGGACTTAAGAAAATTGCACATATAGGAAATGGAAGGTAATTTCAAAGATGGAACAGAGAATTCATCTGGAAGGACTCTTAGAACATAAAATATGGAATGTCAAAACTGGAAGGGATTTAAAACAAAGAATACAGAATGTCAGAAGTAGACAGCTACTTAGAATGTAGAACTGTCAGTGCTAGACAGGCTTAGATTGGTCAACATAGAACGTCAACTGGACATAAGTTATCAGTAGATAAACTCTGGATACAAAGAACATGGGTTCAAATCCTGTCTCTGATACTGTGTAACCTTGGACAAGTCACAAATCTCTCTGCACGTGTTTACTCATCTATAAAACAGTCTAGATAGCCAGAAGTTCCCTTCAGTTGGTTTTTTTTAATGTAAAATAAATATCTTTTTTATTGATTTTTCTTTTTTCCCTTCAGTTTTTAGATGTACAATCCTTTGATTCTATGATCAATAACTTCCCTTATACCTCATATGACATTTAAAAATAATTGTAACAAACTATATGAACACAACTACAAAACACTCACCACACAACTAAAACTAGACTTGAACAAATGGAAAAACATTAACTGCTCATGGATAGGACGAGCCAATATAATAAAAATGACCATCCTACCCAAACTTATTTATCTATTTAGTGCCATACCCATTGAACTACCAAAATACTTCTTCATTGATTTAGAAAAAACCATAACAAAGTTCATTTGGAAGAACAAAAGATCAAGGATATCCAGGGAAATAATGAAAAAAAAACACATATGATGGGGGCCTTGCAGTCCCTGACCTTAAACTGTATTACAAAGCAGCAGTCACCAAAACAATTTGGTACTGGCTAAGAAACAGAAAGGAAGATCAGTGGAATAGACTGGGGGAAAGCGACCTCAGCAAGACAGTATATGATAAACCCAAAGATCCCAGCTTTTGGGACAAAAATCCACTATTCGATAAAAACTGCTGGGAAAATTGGAAGACAGTGTGGGAGAGACTAGGAATAGATCAACACCTCACACCCTACACCAAGATAAATTCAAAATGGGTGAGTGACTTAAACATAAAGAAGGAAACCATAAGTAAATTGGGTAAACACAGAATAGTATACATGTCAGACCTTTGGGAGGGGAAAGGCTTTAAAACCAAGCAAGACATAGAAAGAATCACAAAATGTAAAATAAATAATTTTGACTACATCAAACTAAAAAGCTTTTGTACAAACAAAACCAATATAACTAAAATCAGAAGGGAAACAACAAATTGGGAAAAAATCTTCATAGAAACCTCTGACAAAGGTTTAATTACTCATATTTATAAAGAGCTAAATCAATTGTACAAAAAATCAAGCCATTCTCCAGTTGACAAATGGGCAAGGGAAATGGATAGGCAGTTCTCAGATAAAGAAATCAAAACTATTAACAAGCACATGAAGAAGTGTTCTACATCTCTTATAATCAGAGAGATGCAAATCAAAACAACTCTGAGGTATCACCTCACACCTAGCAGATTGGCTAACATAACAGCAAAGGAAAGTAATGAATGCTGGAGGGGATGTGGCAAAGTAGGGACATTAATTCATTGCTGGTGGAGTTGTGAATTGATCCAACCATTCTGGAGGGCAATTTGGAACTATGCCCAAAGGGCGACAAAAGAATATCTACCCTTTGACCCAGCCATAGCACTGCTGGGTCTGTACCCCAAAGAGATAATGGACACAAAGACTTGTACAAAAATATTCATAGCTGCGCTCTTTGTGGTGGCCCAAAACTGGAAAACGAGGGGATGCCCATCAATTGGGGAATGGCTGAACAAACTGTGGTATATGTTGGTGATGGAATACTATTGTGCTAAAAGGAATAATAAAGTGGAGGAGTTCCATGGAGACTGGAACAACCTCCAGGAAGTGATGCAGAGCGAGAGGAGCAGAACCAGGAGAACATTGTACACAGAGACTAATACACTGTGGTATAATCGAACGTAATGGACTTCTCCATTAGTGGCAGTGTAATTTCCCTGAACAACTTGCAGGGATCCAGGAGAAAAAAACACCATTCATAAGCAAAGGGTAAACTATGGGAGTGGAAACACCGAGAAAAAGCAACTGCCTGAATACAGAGGTTGAGGGGACATGACAGAGGATAGACTCTAAATGAACACTCTAATGCAAATACTATCAACAAAGCAATGGGTTCAAATCAAGAAAACATCTAATGCCCAGTGGACTTACGCGTCGGCTATGGGGGGTGGGGGGGAGGAAAAGAAAATGATCTATGTCTTTAACGAATAATGCTTGGAAATGATCAAATAAAATATATTTTTAAAAAATAATTGTAACATACTTGTTATGTAAGATTCAGTATTGTTTATTTTTCTTATCCTTTTATTAGATGGTAAGTTCCATGGGGGAAAGGTTTGTGTCTTTCTTAAAATGCATTTGCCCCAGCACAGTGCCTTGTAAATGGTAGGCATTTAACATATGTTTACTGGGTTGAATTAACTGGGGCTCCTATAATAGTTTAGAGTTTAAAACTGGAAGGGAACTTGTACTTGCCACCTCTTTACAGACCCTCACCACTTTACAGATGAATAAACTGCATCCCAGAAAAAGGGAGGGCCTTGGCTAAAGCCATGCAGATAGCTAGGTAGCAAAGCTACAAATCAATGGAGATAACTGAAACCATGTTAGCATTGGAATACATCTCACCTCTTGGACAGAAAGAAGAAGTGTTGAGAAATTTGAGAAACACATCACAAGCCTGTTATGGCATCATGATATAGGAATAATGGGAGTCGTCCATTATATGCCCAAAGCAAAGAATTAACAATCCTGACTTGCCTGAATGATAATTTTATACTGTAAGAATTGGTAGAACCAATGAAGGGAACTTCTAGACGTGACTCTCACAAATAAGAAGGAAATTGTTGCTAGAATGGAAATGATGGGGAAAGTTAGGAGGCAGTCATTTTTCTTCTTAGAACTTAAGACCAAAAAGGAAAGGACTAATCAGACAGACATCCTAGAGTTGGAGAAAACAAATCTAAAAGAATTTATAGAAAGGAATAGTAGTATCTCATGGTCTAAAATCCCATAGGACAGTCAGTCTGGTTGGTTGTTGTCCACTGTAGTTAAAGAGGACCAAAATGATGTCTTTTGACTCACTCATAAATTGTGTTTAAGTGGGACAGAATTGTGCAAAGTCATCAGCTTCAGTCTCTCTTCCAGAGTCATCAAAGTCCAGTGGTGAGACAAAAAAAAGGCTGGTAATGGGTCAGGATGCAGTGGATGACCTTGGCTTCTTCAATGGCTAACCAAGCTCTAAGTGCTCCATAGCACCTGCTCTGCCACCTTTATGGCCATTGGAACAAATTGTTTTCATCCTATCTAGTATGTTGGCAAATAGATACCAAAGGAGGAAAGCAGACCTAAAAAAGGTTTGACAAGCCCTCATACCAGAGGTACTAGTTTCCTTGAGTAGTCAAAGAGGAAAAAGGAGCGCTGAAGGATGAAATTTTGAAGGAACAAAGAGAAACAGTTATGATAAGGAAACTGGAGGGGAAAGGACTTGCCTAAAGGAATTAATGTGGAAATGCAGAACCCTCATTGACCAATTAATTTTTTAAAGACAAAAAACAGAAGATGGAGCAAGAACAGGAAACATGCCATGATCCCATATAAATTGTGATAGGAGAATGAAAGCTTAGATAGAGTGGAGGCTGGAAAGGAAAGATAGAAACAACCTCAAAATAAAGGATGAAAAGCTTTTGATTCTTTCTGAATATTGGGTAAAAAAGAAAGATCAAAGAAAAGATAAGACCATTGCTGAGGGGAAAAGAAGGAAAGAGAATAGGAGAGAGGCAGACAGAGACAGACAGAAACAATGAGACAAAGACGGAGAGACAGGGGAGAGAGAGAGAGAGAGAGAGAGAGAGAGAGAGAGAGAGAGAGAGAGAGAGAGAGAGAGAGAGAGAGAGAGAGAGAGAGAGAGAGAGAGAGAGAGAAGAAAGAAAGAAAGAAAGAAAGAAAGAAAGAAAGAAAGAAAGAAAGAAAGAAAGAAAGAAAGAAAGAAAGAAAGAAAGAAAGAAAGAAAGAAAGAAAGAAAGAAAGAAAGAAAGAAAGAAAGAAAGAAAGAAAAAGAGGAAGGAAGGGGGAGAGAGAGAGAGAGAGAGAGAGAGAGAGAGAGAGAGAGAGAGAGAGAGAGAGAGAGAGAGAGATCAGGTTATTCAACTTTCATTTTGTTTCCATTTCTTCAGTCAGAGAAGATAATCTTTGGTCCGGAAAGAATAGGATAAAAAATAGCTACTAGGGAACAGATCCCTAAAATAAGTGGAGAGATGACAAGAGAGTTGTCCTTGATGAATTCAAGGCTCCTGGCCTAGATGAGCAACCTCCTCAGGTACTGAAAGAACTGACTTTTGTGATTGCTGAGCCACTCTCGGTAATGTCTGAGATGGTAGGGAACAGTAGCAATGCTGTAAGATTGGAGAAGAGCAAAATATTTCTCAAAAAAAAAAGGGGGAAGAAAACGGCATTTGCAAAACAGAGACCAGTGACCTCAGCTGCACTTCCTGGCAAATTTTAGTCCAGGGTATTAAAGAGACTAGTGAACAAGTAGGACAGGAAGTAGTGATCACAAAGGGCCAGCATGGCTTCAACAAGAACAGGTCATGCGGGACGAACCTGATTTCCTTTACTGACAGGGCGAAGAGAGCAGGGAATGCTACAGATAGAGTTTAGCTGTATTTTTAGCAACGGATTTCATAAAGTCTCATGCTAGTCTTGTGAGAAAGTTTGAGCTATGAGAACTCTGTGGTAGTACAATTAGGGGGATTCCAAAATGGTTAGAAGGCTTGGTTGAAAGTAGAACTATTTATGGTTCCATATCACCTTGGACAGAGATCTCCAGTGGAGTGGCTCAGGATCTGTGCTTGGCCCTGTGCTGTCCACCATTTTTATCAATTGCTTTGGGAAGGGCACCATGTTTATCAGCTTTGTAGATAGCCTGAAACTCTGAAGAGCAGATCAGCATATTGGATGAGTTTCTGGAGAAAGCTTGACTGGCTAAAGGTTAGACCACATGTAATAAGATTAAATCTAATAAAGATAAATGTATTCTTCCATAATTTAAAAAGCAAAACATGCTCATTTTTATAGCAAATTCAGATATTTCTGCAGGGAATAGTTCCAGTATATTTCAAGATAGGATAATGCAATTCAGTTCAGTTCAACAACTCTTCATTGAATACCAACTCTATGCAAAGCCTTTTATCAATGTGATGAGTACTAAAAAGATGGCTAACTCCCACACCACAAGGGATGATGGAGAGACACCTGTTAGAGTCACAGAAGCTGGGTTTACCTCCTGTTTTTGCTACTGGGGCTAAAAATCTTGGAATAAGCAGATCAAATTGCTTACCAAAAAACAAAGCATTTCTGAGAAAGGGAAAGAAAGGAAGGAAGGGAGACAATTTGGGTCTTATAACTTCAGAAAACTTAGGTGGAAAATTGTTGTTACATGTAATTGGTGAAATTAAATATCTTTTTAAAAAATCTTGGGTTAAAAAAATCAGCAGAGACAAGATGTCAGACTACGACTAGATAGCAAACCATCAGAAAAAAGCAAAGCATTTTAATAGACAGCAAGATTTCAATAATATGTGACACAGTCCTTTGCACAGTGCCTAACACATAGTAGGAGCTTTAATAAATGTTTATTGACTGCCTGGCAGATATGCAATCTTGGGTTCTGCAAAGAGAAGCATAGCCTCCAGGATGAGGGAAGAGACAGCATTCAGGTACTCTACCTTTGGCAGGGCACAATTGGAGTAATGAGTTCAGTTCTGAGCATTGATTTTTTGTAATGACATTAACAAACCAGAGAACCCTCAGAGGAGGGTGACAAGAAGGGTAAAGACCCTCATGACCATCCCTGATGAGAGCCAAGTAAAGAATCTGAAGAGATTTCACTTGGAGAAAAGAGGACTTGAATGCAATATGGTAACTGTCTTGATGGATTTCAAGGGCAGCCTAGTAGAATTGGAATTTGACCTGGAGAGTTTGATTCAAGATGGCACAACTAGGAACAATGAAAAGTTTCAGCAAGGTAAACTTAGGCTTCCTGATCATTAAGGTCATCCCAAATTGGAATGGGCTGCCTAGGGACGTGATGAGTCCCCAATTATTGGAAATATTCAAGCAAGGTTTGCCAGAGATTTATTAGTCCTTTCATTGGGTCACGGAACCTCTTAGTCGAAGCCTATAATAAGTGAAGAAAATACTTAATTTCAATTAGAGGTTAGGGAAAATAATGATATAATAGTTCTTCCCATCCAGATTTGCAGACCTTATGAAATCTGCCCTTAAGGGCCATGAACCCAGGGTTAAGAACTGTCTTTTGAGAAAAAAATAGAAAGAAATTGTCTTTGAATAGGAATTATTCTTTCAGGTACTTATAGAACAAGTTAGCTTTAAAGGATTCTTCAAAGCTAACATTTTGTAACTTAAATCTATCTCTTTCTAAATATCATATTTTGAGACTTCATTTAAAAAATTATTTCCCTTCCAACAATGGTAAATTAAACAAGCATTTTCATCCCCATTTTACATATGCAAAAACTGAGGTTCAGAAAAATGAAATGACTTGACCTAGAGACATGCCATTAATAAAGCAGGAGCCAAAATTCAAACTTGAGTCTTCAGATTCTAAGTCCTTTGTCCTCTCCTCATCCATCCTGTAAACACCAAAACTGTAAGGATAATTTTAGTGTTTTGACTTAAAATCTAAATAAGTGGTCACCATGGGAAATTCCCAAATATGAAAAAAATACCCAAGTCAGCTGGGGATTTATGGAGCTTTTAATTAATATAAATGAAGGAATTAAGGGAAGGAGAGAGAGAGAGAGAGAGAGAGAGAGAGAGAGAGAGAGAGAGAATTAATTAATTTAATTAATTATTAATTGGCTCAGGCTGAGCCAAGCAGTAGGAGAAAGCTTAGGCCAAAATGGCCTAAGCCTGAGCCTAAGGGAGAGCAAGTCAGTCTTTATCACTCACCACAAGACCATCTCCAAGCTGGGTTCTTTCACTCCAAACTGAAATTACTCTCCAAATTGAATTCAATTGTCTCCTGACTTTTTACCCTTTTCTTTTAAAGAAATTTTCTCTTATGTCACCCCCCTAAATTTTCACATTTACCAATCACAGTAGACGCTTTTTTCCCAGAACTGCCCATTCTTAGTTTTCACCCTCTTTGGTTTTCACCTTCTCTGGTTACATTAAATCTTCGGAGTACTTCACACCTCTTTGTTAAGCTTGCCTTTTGTAAGTTACTTGACCTTTTTAGGTACTAATTTAAACTTTATAGTGTAAACCTCAAAATTTCTTAGACTTATAAATGTTGGAAATTTCACCATTGGGATATTTCATACTTGGAAAATTTCTTACTGATAGTCTATTGGAATGGGAACCCCATTGGCATGGGAGGTTCCTTCTCTTCCCTTCTTAAGATTACTTTAGGACAGAAACCTTTTGCTGAACAATGGAAAGGACTTTGACCTATGCTTAAGCATAGAACAGGAATTTCTTTGAGTCATGATTGATTTTAGAATTGATACAATGGAGATACTTGGAATCAATCTCCACCCTATTCAGTCCTAACAGGATTGAGTAAGGGCTGCAGCCTAGATCAAAATTTAATTATTCCAATCTCTACCCTACTCAGGTTAACAGGATTTAGAAAGGGCTGTAGCAAAGGAGCAAAGATTTAATCATTTGAAAATATGACCTTCAACAGACATGTGCAAAGCCTCTGGGCGGTCCTGGGTTAAGCTAGAGCCTCCATTGGCACAGGGAAATTGATGGACAGTGATTGGTAGATGTGAGAACTGAGGGGAGGCAACTTGGATGGTTTCCTTAAAGATCAGGGGGGTCTGAGGACTCGTGGTGGTTGTTGAGGAGTTGGTCGGAGTGGTGGCAGTGTACTCTGAGAAGCTTGCTCTGAAGGAAGCTGAAGGTGGGGGCCTCTGAGACTGTTTCTCCATTTTGGTCACGTGAGTAATAGGGACTGATCTCTTTTCTTTGCCCCAGCTATCTAAGGGCTTGGGCCTTTTGGCCCAGCCTAAACAGAAGGGGTATTTAAGCCCTATTCCCTTCTCTCCCTTTTTCTCTCTCTCTCTCTCTAATTCCTTTCTTCCTCCTATTGTAATTAAACTCCAAAAAAGGCTGACGGCTGACTTGAGTTTTTCATTTAGGAATTACATAGCTGAATTCCTTGGCAACCTTAAATTAATATATATCAGTCTTTTAAAGTGATTCCCTTGTAACAATAGGTACTTACCACCTTTTTGTATTAGATCTAAAAATAGACCTAGCTTAAGGTTCTAGCTTTAATGTATGAGTTGGGGACTTTCATTGTTCAATCAGGAGTTTACAACTTTAACTTCCCCTAAGGCACTGTTTGAGTAGGATGGAGTAATTCTAAAAGTTCCCAATACATTCCTGATTCTTGTTAGACCAAGTATCTCCATTGTTACAATAAGGAAATATCTAAATCAAATCTTCTAAAGTACAGTCTGAGTAGTTTTAAGATTCATAATCCACACTTCCAATTTAATTCCATGAACTCTGCCCTTCTGAATCCTGCTCTTCCTTTAAGGCTTAGCTCAGGTATCACCTCTTCTGTAAAGCTTTTCCTGATCCCTCTTCTCAGATTAATTAGTATTTTCTGATTTGTACCTAACTTGTACCCATCATAGCCTGGTTGAATTTTGCATTTGTATCTCCTGCATCTAGCACAAAGCTTTGTACAAGCTTAATATTTTTAGAAAATTAAATGAAACAAATATTTCTTTTGAAATAGTTTTTTATTATTAACATCATATTAGAATATACAACCACCTGGAAAATCTAACAGTGAAGGATGTTGGATGATTTAGAGAAGTGTTATCTCAAGGGAGAGAGAAGTGCTAGAAGGTAAAACCAATTTAAAGAAAGCTTGGCAAGAAATACAACTTCTTAGTCATCCATCCCAAGGGCATTCGAGGATGAAAATGGAAGGAAGATGTCAAACAGAAGAAAAATGGAAAAGATTTTTTTTAAAAACCAACCTATTTCAACAAATTATTTTCTCCATCCAATACAACTGTTACCTGGATGGACCCTGACATCACAATCCCTGCTGCTTACACAGAAGGTAGAAATGGAGCCAAAGAGAATAAAGGTGGGGA
This sequence comes from Monodelphis domestica, assembly GCF_027887165.1. Lineage (NCBI taxonomy): Eukaryota > Metazoa > Chordata > Mammalia > Didelphimorphia > Didelphidae > Monodelphis > Monodelphis domestica. The sequence continues at coordinate 30,336,306 of NC_077232.1, forward strand.
AAGCAATAGGTTTTGGGCTAAATCCATCTAGAAGTGGTCCATACTGGAAGTGATATAATTGTGAGAGCATTGAGGGGCCAATATATCAGGTGGACAAGATATCAGACAGTTAATCAATAAGTATTTATTAGGCACCTATATATGCCAGGTGCTAGGATACAAAGTGGTAGGGTACAAAGAAAGGTAAAAGATCACCCCTGCCCTCGAGGAGCTTAACATCTAATGGAGAAGACAGCATGCAAACAAATACATACAATCAAAGTGCATGATCTGTACAAAATCATTAATAGAGAGAAGGTACTGCAATTAAGAGGGATTGGTGAAGGCTCCCTGTAGTAGATGAGAAGTTAGTTGAGACTTAAAGGAAGCCAGAGAAGCTGGAAAGCAGAGGAGAGGAGGGAGAGCATTCCAGCCAGAGAAAATGCCTGGAGTTAAGGGATGAAACATCTAGAAAAGGAACAGAGAGGAGACTAGTGCCACTGGATCAAAGAATAGGTGGAGGGGGAGGGTATATGTTGGAGGGAGACTGGAAAGGTAGAGGAAGGAGACCAGGTTCTGAAGGACTTTGACCATCAAATAGCAGATTTTGTATTTGACCCTGGAAGAGATAGAGAACAACAGGAGTTTATTGGGAGGCAGAAGAGACTGGTAACAGTCTTTCACTTTAAGAAAACCACTTTGGAGGCTGAATGGAGGATGGATTGGAGTGGGGAGAGACTTAAGGTGGGCTGAGGGGATGAAGACCTGCACTGACATGGTGGTGATCAGGGAATTTCCTCCAGAATTCTGAATCTAGAAGGGACCACAGAGACTATCTGGTACAATCCCTTAATTTGATGGGGACTAAGACTGAGAGATAGGCTAAATGACTTGCCCAAGGTCACAAGGTATGAAGAGGAAAACTCTAAATGTTAACTAGATAGTCTCCAAATTCAGAACACCTACCACTGCACCATGATGCCTCTCCTTTGTCAACACAGATACAAAAGAGCTTAGTACATAGTTAGCTAGAATAATTGGTTAAAAGAAAAAGCTATCAATGATTCAGCTAAAGTTCCCAGAATCTAGTTTCTGCTACGTGTTCCTGCATATTCCTTACACATCAGTGAGTTTCAGTGGTTTTTTCCTCCCTAAATAAAATTCATTCTTGAAATGAACTTGTTCTTCATCTTGCCCTCTCCTCTCTCCACACTTCTGCTGTCCCTGTCTTGAAGTCTCTTCCACTCTGATTCAAGATGCCACTTGAGCACTGCTTCCTCAAAGAAGCTTTCATTGACATCCCTCACTCCCACTCATCTCTTCCCCTCAATATCTTCTCCCAAGCCCTTTGCCTAGGACTGTCCTTTGGATTTCCTACAATACTGTTTCTATTAGAATTATTTGTGTAAAGAAATTAAGTTAAATAAACTTTATGGGAGAACAACAGTCAATAAAACAGTCATGAGTCTTCTTATACAGTTAAAAAATTAACCTGAAAAAAATCCCACTACTCCCCCCCCCAAAAAAGATGATTTTGCGTGTAGTTAGAAGCATACTGAATTCCAAGGGAGTTAGCATTTCAAGGGGTATTAGCACTTAACAGAAGAGAGCTCAGTATTATTGGAAAGCACCTTAGCTTTGAAGTCAGAAGCTCTGTATTCAAATCCCAGTTCTGCCACTAACTGCCTATGTGTCTCTGGGTTTACTCACTTGGCTATAGAATGTGAATAATCTTTTAGGATCCTTTCCACTCAAAATCCAGATTTCCTTCTTCTTCTCATTATACCAACCAATGTTACTTAAAACACTTTTGAGGGGAGTGGGCATATTTCTGGTATTGAACTTGTCAGTATACTATTATCTCCATGTAGTAAAATGGAAACCCATTGAGTACAGGGACCATTTCATTTTGGTCTTTGTCAAAGGTGCCTGGCACATGATGCATACCGGATGTCTAGTGCCTCGTTTGATTATTATTTTATTAATGGCTTTTTCTCTTACAGTCATTTCAGGCTGTAAAGGACCCACAACTGGCCATCTAGTTTTAACTTTCTCCTTTTGTAGATGAAAAAATAATTGATTTATCTAGGGATATGTAACCACAACCCAGCAGACCTAGGAACCTCCATCTGACTGCAAATCCACACGCTGCCCTCTGTACAATATTACCTACCTCACTCCAGCTTGGACTCTCCCTTGTAACAAAGAGAAACAATAAAACTCAAGTGTCCAATGGAGTAACCTCCTCTGACCCCCTGTACACTAGTCTTGTAGACTCTGCCTGTTGAGTGAAGGGAGGTAGCTTCATGATCTGTTCTCTAAGATGGTGCCATCTATGGTTCTTCCATGACTCATCCCAGTTTGATTTCCTTCCCAGGCATGCAGTCATGATATGGTGTGCTTTTGGTTCTGTTTGTTTTGCTCTGCATCTGTTCATAGGTTCTTCTCACATTTCTCTGAATTCCTCCCCTTCATCATTTTTAGTTGTACAATAACATTCTGTTACCCTTGTATATGATGGCTCCCATCCTCCCTTGCCCAATTGGTTAGCAAATGCTTTGCTTTCAGTTAAATCCCCTTATTTTTTCAGAGGAGGGAGCTGCTTTCTCCCTGTATTAAGAGAGCAAGGTTTACGTAGAATCGATCTTTGAATTCCCATTGAGTCTAGTGTGAACTCTCTCATTCTGACGTGACTTCATCATTCCTGGTCCAGTCTCTCTCATGATTGGTCATGGGAAGGCAGGCTATTATAGCCCTTCTGGATTCCCATCTTTCCCTTTGCCCCAGTGCTGTCCTTTGGGCAGAGAGTCTAGAATACATGGGTCTAGTATCTCCAAGGGCTCCCGATGCTTGAGGACTGAAGCAGTTGCTGGATTGCCCTCCTCTGATATTCACATGCCAAAATGTGTGGCTAATTTTTCCTACAAATCCCAATACATTTCATCATCTGAGATCATTAGAGACTTGAAGCACATCACCCCTTGCTGGTGATTAATGAGATTATTCACACATCATTTATGCCTTTGATTCATTGATTCAGTAACTCAATCAAAGAGATACAGCCAAATAATAAAGGTTTGGTAAAAGGTATAAGGGAATGTCGGCCAGCTAGGTGGCTCAGTGGAGAGAGAGCCAGGAAGACTCATCTAGATGAGTTCAAACTTGGCTTCAGACATTTACTAGATGTGTGACCCTGGCCAAGTCACTTAATCCTATTTGCCTCAGTTTCCTCATCTGTCAAATCAGCTGGAGAAGGAAATGGCAAACCACTCCAGGATCTTTGCCAAGGAAACACCAAATGTGGTTGCAAAGAATTGTATATGACCGAAAAAACGGCTCAACAATTTAAGGAAATAGAGAATTGTGTTAGTGATATTAATTTGGGTTTAGGGAGGCTATGAAATAGCCTTTTAAAGCTAGGCAAGGTGGCTAAAAAGATAGAAATAAAGCAGTCCCTGCCCTCAAGGAACTACCATTCTATCAGAGGAGACAAAATGAACATATTTAGTTATAGAGAGGCATATATGTACATATAGGCAGCTCACATTCTGCAGTGGGTAGAGTGCTGGTTTTGGAGTCAGGAAGATCTGAGTTCAAATCCTTCCTCAGACACTTACTAGCTGAGAGACCCTGAACAAGTCATATCATTTCTCATCATCAATTCCCTCATCTATGAAATGAGGGGTTTGGATTCAGGAAATTGTGAGTTCAAATGCTGCCTCAGACACTTACTAGCTGAGAGACCCAGAACAAGTCACTTAACATTTTTCATCATCAATCTCCTCATCTGTGAAATGAGTCATATTCAACATCCTCCAAAATCCTTCCCAACTCTGAAGCTAAAGTCTTATGAGACCACTACACCATATACATATGATACATATTTTATCAGACAAAATCAAAACAAAGTACCTGGAATAATGGGGGAGGGTACGAGGGATCAGGAAAGACCTTCATGTAAAATCTGATGCTTAAGCTGAAATCTGAAGGAAACAAGGGATTCTAAGAGTTAGCGGTAAGAAGGGAGAATATTCCAGTATGGGGGAGTGAGGGAACAGCTAGGAACCCAGCCTGGCTGAACTGTACAATACCAAAAGAGAGTAAAATATAATAAGGCTAGAAGTGCCGATTAGAGACAGGATGCGAAGGGCTTTGAAAACCCAACAAAGGAGGGTCTAGTTGGTTCCAGGGGCAATAGGGAGCCACTGGAGTTTATTGAGTGTGGGCGTGATGGGGCCAGCTCTGCAGTTTAGAAAAATCACTTTGGAGGCTGTGTGGGCAATGGCTTTGGAGAAGGGAGATTCTTGAGGCAAGGAGATTGATGCTAGGATTTGGGGAGGAGGGGGCACAAAGGTGGTGCTGGTGGTAAGGAGGGGAACGGTTTCAACTCCAGAGGCTCTTGGTACCCCAGGAAAGTCTGAGCATCACCAGCTGGGGAGTGGGGACAATGAGCTCTCCTCCAGCCAACTCATTTCCATTCTAGATAACTAGCTTGGTGTTTGATAGACAAAGATTCATTTGGTTTCTAATTTTTGGATAATTACGTGAACAAATCACAGCACAGCAGAGAGCCCAAGAATGATTTGCCAGAGAGCTGGGATTGACAGCTTCAAAGGGTTGTTGTCAGAATCTGCATGAATCCAAGGATGTTATTCACTGAGAAGCTTTCAGGCCTTCTCTGGCCCACTGTTGCTCACCCTCAGGGGATCCTGGAGGGTCTAGAGAATGTGGAGGTGGCATCTTGCTCCCAGCTTCAAAGACAGGAAAACTTGAGATCCTAAGAAGGGAAATGAGTTTGTCAGTGTTCCTAGAAAAAGGAAGTTAAGAACCAAAGTCTTCCTGGGGTCTGAGGACCCTGGGCGATGAATAGCTTGGAGATCCTAACTCCCCATTGAGGCTACCATCTTGGAATCCTACCTTTTGAAAGCGTTCATCAATCCGGAGTAAGAGACTGAGTGGCTCCATTTTTTTAAACCCTCACCTTCTGTCTTAGAATCAACACTGTGTATTGTATTGGTTCCAAGGCAGAAGAGCAGTAAGGGCTAGATAATGGGTGTTAAGTGACTTGCCCAGAGTCACAAAGCTAGGGAGTGGCTGAGGCCAGATTTGAACCTTGAACCTTGAACCTCCTATCTCTGGGACTGGCTCTCAATCCACTGAACCATACAGCTACCCCCTGTGTGGCTCCATTTGAAAGAGGAAGTCCTTGTCCTACCAAGAATACAACTACATACATAGGATTTATTGACCTAGTTTCTCTTTTCCTAATTGTTCCATCATCTCCTTGGACAAGAAGGGATCTGAAGAAGTCATCCAGTTCATCCCTCTGCCTCCAAGGAGATCCCCATCCAGTTAAATCAGGCTTTATTATTCCAAGTTTAAAAGAAGAAGTAGTGTTGAGTTAATGGAAAGAACCTGGTCTTGCAATCAGGTGATCTAAATTAGTCTCCGTTAATAACTCTGTGAACTTGGGAACATTATTTCCCTTCTCTGAGTCAGTTTCCTCATCAGGAAAACAAGGCACGACTGTGGGATCCCTTCCTTTCTAATACTCGGCCATTCTCTGAGTTCATCTGTCTATCCTTTATTGAACCTAAATTCCTGGTTCTGTCCTCATATTCAGATCTTATCAGCAGGACGGTTTGCCTAGAAATGGGTCCTGACTGGCTGAAAGTGCCTGGCAAGTTGGTAAGTGCCAGGGGTTGTGGGAATGGGGAGAAGCTCTCTTTTTCTTCCCTTGGTTTTCTGACAGAAAATTCAAAGGAAGCCCTTCCTCACTCTCATAAAGTCCCCATCTTTTCACAGACCTAAGATTTGTAGTAGAAGAGAAATGCCCTTAGAAATAAATGCATTCAACTCCACGTTTACAGATAAGGAAACTGAGGCTCAAAGTCATCAAATAGCAAAACTAGGATTTGAACCCAGGTCCTCTGATCTCTCTTCTGTGACACTATATGGCTCTCACAGGGAAGAGAGGATGACTTTCCAGAGTCAAATTGCTTTCTTTAGTCAGAACAGTCTTTGTTCATATGAACCAAGCTCTTGACTATCTTCTCTCTTGGACAAGACTGAAATGATGATAACTGAATGCATTTTTGGAACTGAGAAATTTGGATCTGCAGCTCTGGGGGCCTGGGAATTTAATGTGAGTGGGAAGGAGGTGGAGTCTGTCTATCACAGGCAGGCTGGGGTTGACTGTCCTAGGTGAGATGTATGAGCTCTCCAGCTTGATAAGGTTAGTTGAGGCACAACTTGAATACTAGCAGAACGGTGGGAACATGGGCAGCTGTGTGGCTAATGGGATAGAGATCCAGACCTAGAGATGGGGGGGTCTTGGGTTCAGATCTGACCTCAGACACTTTCCAGCTATGTGACCCTGGGCAAGTCACTTAACTCCCATCGCCTAGCCCTTACTGTTCTTTTGCCTTGGAACTAATACATAGTACTAATTCTAAGACAGAAGGTAAGGGTTAAAAAAAGAAGAACACAGCCCTAGACTCCGAGGTAGAACATCTCTGTAAGTTCACACCAGGAGAGTGTTAACACAATAAGATTACGACTCCCTCCAGATTCATCCCAGCTATGTCATTAAAATCTATTTACCCAAGCATTGACTGGCATGTCTTTATTGTCTTTCAAAGGGACAATGTCAGCAGCACTTTCCTGGTTTAATTTTTGTTTTCTTCTTCTTTGCTCCCCATAAATCCCTCGTGGGAGCTGAAGAACAACATGGCAGTCTCTGACAATTATTCCCCCTCCATTTGGCAAAGCCCATACTTTCGTTGGAACTTAGAGATCTGCCCTGCCAGGTTGCTGCATGCCACCCCCTGGAACCCTCACATTCTTGGTCCTGGAAAGTGAGGGTGGTCCCAGCTATGGTGATCAGGAGTCTGTATCTCCCATCCTAAGAGGGTGAAATGCTGCCATTTTCACAAAATGAATGAATGTAAAAGCATTTATTGGACACTTATTATGGGCTAAACTCAGGAGATACAAATGACAAAGAGAAGCCGTTCCCTGCCTTCAAGGAGCTTACATTCTAATAAGGGGAGATAGCACATATAGATGAGTGTTTTGGGTTGGAAAGTGAAAGAGATGGTGAGTAGAGCCATTGGGAAGCAGAAGAATCCATTGTTTCCAGTAACAATGGCAGTACTGAGACTGGATTCCAGAACTAGATTCAGGATTCTGGAACTAGATTCTGGATCTATAACAATTCTGGAACATTTTTTTAGAGTGAGGATGAATGGGATGGGGGTGGGGGGGAGGCTATTGAGAAGATGTTCAGGGAATAAAATGAAGCATGGCTAGCATGTGTCTTGCTATAATGAGTCCCCTGAGGCACTTGTTATTAGGATAGTGGAACCTCTGAATAGACATCAGAGCTAGAAGGGGCTGCAGAAGTTGAGATAACCTATGGCTGGACAAGTATCCATTGAGAAACATCTCTGACAGTAGTCATTTAACCTCTCTTGGAAGGTCTCCAGGGAAGGGGAAGCCACTTCTTCCTAAGGCAGCATCTCCTTTTGGATTTCTCCAATTTGTTTATTACCCTTCTCCCCAAGTTCTAGGTGGCAGGCAGGCATATTTTACCCCTTTTACAGATGAAGAAACTGAGGCTGAGATACAAAGGCATCACTGCTCAAGTTATCAGCATCTTCCACCTAGATCTTAGGGGTGAAGGGAGAGATGGAATTTAAAAAGTGTCATGCATGGGAAACCTTTTAAAATCCTACTATTATCTAAATTCTAATAATTTCTTATTTATTTGTGTTTATTTAAAAATATACAATCCCTCTCCTATCCAACACAACCAAGGAATAGAGCATTTGAGGGTTCCTTGACAATCCATGGATAGAAAAATTGTCAATGGCTTCCTTGAACGAAGAACAGCAGACCTGGGGGAAGGAGGGGGGTGAAAAGAGGCCCATTGGAGGCTTGAGGAATAAGATACAGAATTGATATTACTTGCCACTGGCTCCCAGGCCCTGTATTTAATTAGATCTAAATCTTTCTGGGTTCTGCTCTAATTATTTTTGACCGTGGCTCTCCTAGGTGCTGTTCTCCTCCCACCATTCTGGGCCCTCTTTGTGAGAGATAATATTCTCATGCCATGCCATGGGCTGCTCCTATGTGGCACACCTGAATCACAAGAAGACTAAGAGTTTGGAGGATGGGTTAAAGATGGATCCTAGGGCCCCCTTCCATCAATCCCCCACAATGGCAGGAAGTGGAGAGAGAAAGCTCCAGCATAGTTGGCTGTCATGGGTAGGTGTACAGGTGTAGAGGTCCAAGATTGCATTGATCCAGAGGGAAGTCACATTTGTATTTGGTGATCTGGAGGTCAGGAACTGACCTGGAGGTAGCTCAGAGAGAAGCAATAGCTTTTATTACCTCCTCTACCCCTATTCTTGTCCCTTGTGACCTTGGGCAAGTCATTTCATCCCCATTGCCTGGCCCTTGCTGCTCTTCTGCCTTGGAACCAATACTTAGTATTGATCCTAAAACAGAAGGTAAGAGTTTTGCTTTTTACAACTGCTTGATTACATGGGTCAAGGGGGATATGATTGGGGAGGTAGACTCTAAATGAACATCCTAGTGCAAACATCAACAACATGGAAATAGGTTCTGATCAAGGACACAAGTAATACCCAGTGGAATTGCACATCAGCTATGGGAAGGGTGGGAGGAGGGGAGGGGGGGGGAAAGAATATGATTCTTATAACCAAGGAATAATGTTCTAAATTGACTAAATAAAATTAAAAAATAAATAAATAAAGAGTTTTTTTAATGTAGTTTTCTTTGGCTTCTTGAATCATCTATCACCTTCCTTAATTACGGGAAGCAGCTTACCATAATCATTTCAGCTCTCTGGGATGCAATTTTCCAACTCATGAGATGAGAGGTTCAGATTAGTTGGCCATTAATGTCCTTTCTGGTTCTTGACCTATTGTCTTGTCATCGCTGCCTGTGAACATGCCATCTGTCCTTTAAGGGCTCTCTCAAATGCCTCTGGCTCCATGGAAGCTTAGTGAACTTCCCTAGACACAAAAATACTCCAGTAGGAAGTAATCTCTCCCATCTGATAGAGTTCAACAACCACAACTGTATTAGGTCCTGTAGTAAGTGCTGGGGTTAAGAATATGGGTGTTCCTGCTGGTGGAGTTGTGAGTTGATCCAACCATTCTGGAGGGCAATTTGGAACTATGTCCAAAGGGCGCTAAAAGACTGTCTGCCCTTTGATCCAGCTATAGCACTGCTGGGTTTGTACCCCAAAGAGATAATAAGGAAAAAGACTTGTTCAAGAATATTCATAGCTGCACTCTCTGTGGTGGCCAAAAACTGGAAAACGAGGGGATGCCCATCAATTGGAGAATGGCTGAACAAGCTGTGGTATATGTTGGTGATGGAATACTATTGTGCTAAAAGGAATAATAAAGTGTAGTAATTCCATGGAGACTGGAACAACCTCCAGGAAGTGATGCAGAGCGAAAGGAGCAGAACCAGGAAAACATTGTACACAGAGCCTGATACACTGTGGCACAATTGAATGTAATAGACTTCTCTACTAGTGGCAATGCAATGAGCACTAATAGTAGGCTTTGAACTCAGTAGATGTTGGGTAGACATAGTTATATCACAGAAACTGCTCTCAAGGAGCTAATAACAATAACAATAAGGATGATGACAACAATAATAACAATTGCATGTATAATGCTTTAAGATTTGAGAAGTTCTTCACAACTATTGCTAATCTTATTATATCATCTCCCACCAACCCTGTGAAGTAACTTGTTATTATGCTCATTTTGCAGATGAATAAACTGAGGCAGACCAAGGTTGTTACTTGCCCAGGGACACATAGTTAGTAGGTAAAGCAGAATTTAAACTCAGGTCTTCCTGATTCCATGTAAGAAGTGATTAAAAGAACCCACAGAACTGTAAAGGACTTTAGAGGTAGGTCATCCTGTCCAATCCCCTCATTCTACAGATGAGCAAACTGAGGGTTATGAAAGTGAGATGACTTATACAACATGAAACTCAGGATTCTAGATCAAAGGGTAGCAAGGACCTTGGGACCATCTAGCATATGCTTTCATTCTACAGATGAGAAAACTGAGGCTGAGGATGGTGAAGGTGCTTATTCTAAGCCACATAGATGGGAAGCCCAGAGCCAGGGCTCCTTTGACTCCCCATCCAACTGCTCATTGGCCTGTACCACATCTCATTCAGTCTCAATTTCCTCATCTGTAAACTCAGGATAATAATAGAAACTTCCTCTCAGTGTTGTGGGGAGGATCACATGAGATTACACATGTAACGTATTTAACTGAACTTTTAGTTATCAAGCTATTTCTTCCCCCTTCTCTTCCTCCTCCTCCTCTTCTTCTTCTTCCTCTTCCTCCTCTTCCTCCCCCTCAGTCTGCCCTCCCATGAAGCTGTCAAGGGTCACCCTTACCCTTCCTTTCAAACCTATTTTCTCCCCTTTAACACTTGAAATTGCCTTCTAGTTCTCAATTCTGATATGTAAAGAACCCTAGATCCAGAGTCAGAAGGTCTGAGTTTGAATTCTGGCTCTAAGCTCTCCCAGCCCAATTTAGCTCATCTTTAAATGGGATGGATGATCCTGGCCCAACACACACCACAGCATAAACACATTCACACACAACACACACACACACACACACACACACACACACAGAGTGAATTCATGGATGCCAGTCTCTTTGTCAGTCTTAAAATGGTATGACTATGTGAATGATCATTTTCATTACCCTCTTGTAAATCAGGCTCTTACAGATCTCTGGGAACCAAGACCTGGGAGAAAGTGGAAACTTGCTCTCTGCTGATTTGGAGCCCTTGTCCAGGATGAAGGGAATGAAAGGGGACAGTGATGGCCCTCTAGAGGGATGAGGAAAGGGCCAGGGTCCCCAGAAGTGTTTAGAAATAGCTGGAGCTGAATGAAAATAGGGACTTGGTGGGAGTATTCTCCATCAAATAATATATAGCAGTTTAGTTTGCAAAGTGCCATGGGTAGGCTATTTCATTTGAGCCTTAGAATTACCCCCATGGGGTCAGAGCTGCTAGAATTTTGAGCTACCTTTTATAGGTAAGAAAAGTGTGGTTCAGAAAAATGAAGTGACTTATCCAGGCTCATAAAGCTATTATTGATGATCAGAGGTAGGATTTGAATTTAGGCCTTTCTAACTCTAAGACCACTAAGTTGTACTGCTTTTGAAGCTGTCCAAGTTCTGATTCTCTTAGGATCATGTAGTTTAGAGATGCTGATGATCTCAAAGGCCACCTAGAATAATCCTCTCATTTTATAGATTATGTGTTATTGCCTTATTTGTCCTTTGTCTTCCAAGAGGACCAATGGCCTCAGCAAGTGAGGTCTTGACTTGCCCATGAATTGGATTAAGTGAAGCAGGAGAAAATCAGGTCACTAGCCTCAGTCTTTCTTCCAGATTCGAGACCCAGGCAGAAGAGATTGGCTCAAGTTCACCCAGCTAGCAAGTGATGGAGTCCTATTTAAACCCAGAGCTACTGATCCCAAGTTCCATCCTCTTTTCAAACTAGCAGTTCCCAACCTTTCCATTGCCTAACATTTATTATTACTATTATTATTTTGATGCTCTATTTTCTCAATGACATGTAATAATTTTCAACATACATTTTCTGAAATTATAAGATCCAAATTGCTTCCTTCCCTTGTTTTCCTTCCCTCCCCTCTCCCAGAAATGGTAAGCAAATTGATCTGGATTATACAAATATTGTCACACAAAACATACTTCCATATTGGTCACTGTTGTAAGGGAATACTCATAGAAAACCGAAACCCAAAACAAAAACACAAACTAAAGTGAAAAACAGTCTGCTTTGATCAGCATTCCGATTCTATCAGTTCTTTCTCTGAATCCAACATTTATTATCCCATATCACAGTAACCAAAACAGTCTGCTTTGATCAGCATTCCGATTCTATCAGTTCTTTCTCTGAATCCAACATTTATTATCCCATATCACAGTAACCAGGTTCATTAAGAAAATATTTAAGGGGGGAAAGCTGGGTAGCTCAGTGGATTGAGAGCCAAGCCTAGAGATGGGAGGTCTTAGGTTCAAATCTGGTCTCAGACACTTTCCAGTTGTGTGACCCTGGACAAGTCACTTAACCCCAATTGCCTAGTTCTTACCACTCTTCTGCCTTGGAGCCAATATACTGTATTGATTCCAAGATGGAAGGGTAAGGGAGGAAAGAAAGAAAGAAAGAATGAAAGAAAGAAAGAAAGAAAGAAAGAAAGAAAGAAAGAAAGAAAGAAAGAAAGAAAGAAAGAAAGAAAGAAAGAAAGAAAGAAAGAAAGAAAGAAAGAAAGAAAGAAAGAAAGAAAGAAAGGAAGAAAGAAAGGAAGGAAGGAAGGAAGGAAGGAAGGAAGGAAGGAAGGAAGGAAGGAAGGAAGGAAGGAAGGAAGGAAGAGGGCAGGGAGGTTGCTCAATGGATAGAGAACCTGGTCTAGAGATGGGAGGTCCTAGTTTCAAATTTAGCCTCAGACACTTCCTAGATGAGTGATCCTGGGCAAGTCACTTAACCCCCATTGCCCAGCCCTAACTGTTCTTCTGCCTCTTGCAGAATCACATCCTATTTGTTAAGAGCACTCACAAACAAGGGATATGGGCATGAGTGATCTGATTCCCATTTAGCAATAGAGTCCTCTGGTGTCCTAGCGATCTTGTTAGAAAATCCCTCTTACATCTTCCAACTAATAATAAGAAATCCAGGATTAAGAAAGAAAAAATCTGCTGCCTTGGAACCAATATGTAGTATTGATTCTAAGATGAAGATAAGGATTTACTTTAAAAATTTATGATCCCTCTCCAGAGTTCAAAACACACATGCATAGACACATACAAACTCAAGTGCACATGGCTATAAACAGTGAAATTTGTGCCAACAGGAAATCCTCATGGTTCCCTAGGGAGGTGCCACCAGGATTGTGGGAAAGGCAGCACCAAACCCATTGGAATCTCTGAAAATAGTAGAAGGGGATGGGTGACAGGGATGGGTAATAGCATGTCAGAGCTGGTGAGTTTAGATAAAAGCTCTGGAATCTGTGTATGTCAGAGCTGGGAGGGCCTTGGAACAGAGCACATAAAATAATCAGTATTAAAAATGACCCTTGAAATGAAGAAAATAGAATGTCAGAGCCAGAAGGGACCTTAGCAAATATAACATAGAATATCTGAGCTGGAAGAGATCCGAGAACATAAAAGATAGAATGTCAGCATTCCTCACAGAATAGTAGAGTTGGAAGGGATCTAGAAACTCCCCTGGGCAAAGCTTTCTGGGGGTAGCTATTTTAATAAATCATTGTCAATAAATATGGCTCAAGTTCCATTGTTTCTACCTTGCTAGAAAACCACAAAGGCTGTTAGAACCCTTTAAATTTCAGCATCCTTTTGAAATGTCCCTGTTGCTCCATCTTAGTTTGATACAAAGCAACATCAGTTAGAACTTTTTCAATATTTTCATAGATGTCTTGTCCATTTATTCCTATCACCACAGATTGTTACATTGCTCAAAGGACAGGATCCCTATCCCTTACCCCCCCCCCCAAATCTTTGAAAGAGTAGGCATTATGTAGATGAATAGTAGACTTAGAGAGAGGCACACTAGGCACTAGGTCTATCACTGTTACTCACTAGATGTAGGACTTTGGAGAGGTCATCTATCTCCATCTGCTTTGTATTTTTTAATATATTTTGTTGTTCACTGATTCAGTCATGTCTGACTCTTTGTGGTCCCATGGATCATAACTATCCATAGAGTTTTCTTGGCAAGGATACTGGAGGATCAATTTCCTTCTTCAGTGGATCCAGTAAACAAATACATACCCACATATTGTAAACATTAAAATTAATATCAAGTAATTTCAATATTATATATAATAATATTTATTAATAATCACTAGAAGTAACAAAATTAAAAGGACCATGCTGTTTGACAAGATCACACATGGAAACCAGGTACTGCAAAGCAGCCCCAAGGAAGGATGGAAACATCCACTGAACCCCCCCCCCAAGTGACTTTCCTTATTAACGTCCCCTTATTATTGGAATTGCTATGATTATTATTCTTACTTAGTTCCAGGAAAAATAGATGAGAACAACATGCTTGCAGCATTAATACAGATGTCCCACTATGTCCCCCCAGAATATTACCAGGAGATCCCACTTACAAAATTAAACCTAAGGATTCTTATATACCTACTGTAACATTTAAAATAGTATTTGGCATAAACTGTTACAGATAAAAGAGTGGTTGCCTTAAACTGTGACCACAGAAATATGGTTTCAAATCAAAAATGTAGTGGTTGCCATGGGAAAATTCCCAAATATTAAATATACCCAAGTCATCTGGGTTTTATAGAGATTTTAATTAATACAAATTAAGGAATTAATGAAAGGGAGAGAGAGAGTAAGAGGAATAATGAGAAAAGGGTTAGCCCAGCCTAGGCCAGCCTAGGCCAGCCCAGGCTTAAGCCCTAAGAGAGACATCAGTCAGTCTTTAATCCACTCACCACAAGATTTGTCCCAAGAAAGATTCTAGTGTTCAGAAAGACCCACCAGTTCAGCTCCTCAGCTCAACTAAGTTCAGCCACCAAGCCCTCCAATTTAGCTTTGGCAAGCTGAGCCTTTTCAGAGAGAGAGTCTCTGAGAGAGAGTCCTCTGAGAGAGTCCTCTGAGAGAGAGTCTCTCAGAGAGAGTCCCCTGCTCTCAATTTCTGACCTCCTTTTAAAGAGAATTTTCTCCTATGTCACCTCCCCTAAGTTCTCACATCTACCAATCACAGAAGACGTTTTCACAGGACTGACCATTCTTAATTCACACCTGAGTAGACTAAACTTTTGAGTAATTCACACCTGAGTAGACTAAAACCTCACACCTCTTTTGTTAAGCTTGTCCCTTGTAAGTTTTCAAGTTGCCTGACCTTCATAGGTACTTAGCACCTTCCTAAAAATAGACTTAGCTTAAGGCTTTTGCTTCACTATAAGTATGAGTTAAGTACTTTTTCATTGTTCAGTAAAGAGTTTACAACTTTATCTTCCCCTAAAGTATGCTTAAGTATGGGTGGAGTAGAATTCTCACATTCCTGACTAAGTCCCTTCATTGTTTAAAATGGGGAATGGTCTTAACTAAGTGTTCTGAAGTAGGGTCTGAGAATTTTTAAGATTCACACTACTTAGAGAGGTCCCTCTTTTCTAGCCATAAAAACTTCTGGCAAATCTGTGCTCTGAATTCCCCAACCTATATTTGGGTCATGTTGATTCTACCCTCTGACCCTGTACTTAGCAACAATGTTTTGTTGACAATCTCCTTAGGCTTCATGTCTGTTGTTAGGTTCTATGGAAACATGTATGTTGAAAAATAATTATGTGCCAGAAAAGCATGTACTCACTGAAGCTATATAATAAACAATCCCTGAGCAATGGCAGAACACTGAATGATGCCTAAAAACAGGTCTGAACACTCAGTTGTCTCTCATTTTTTATTCACCTGACCACTCCACCTAGTCAGAAGGACCCTCCACTTTGGGAGACCATGGTCATTCATACGGTCCCTTCCTTCTAGTTCTTTGACCTTGAGATCTTGAGAGGCAATACGGTGACAGTATTATCAGTAGAAACTCTCATTTATTTAGAGTTTAGAAAATTGTGAAGAGCTTTTGGTCAGGAGAAATCATGGAATTTTGCCTCTGTCATGTACTATCTGTGTCACCAAAACCAATTCCATTAATCACTCAGCTTCAATTTCCATATTAGTAAAATGGGGATGAAAATACAGTATGGACTGAAGGGTATAAGTGTTTTGAAGGACAGACAAGAGCTTTGTCAATCTTCAAAGAACATATACCTATCACCTATTATTAGTTTTAGTTGGGATGGAGCCCCAAATGTAGGTAGCATAAAAAAACAGAACAGTGAAAATGGATTTTTATAAAATTAATATTGAAAGTCAAAGCTATGCCAAGGTCCCCTCCCACTCTGATATTCCACATTCTGTACTTTGACTTCTTTTTTAGGGCTGACATTTTGTGATTCTTCTATCTAGGAGATTAAAAAAAGAAATCATAGGAAAAGGAAAGACTGGCTAGACAATTCTTGTTGTTATTTGGTCATTTCAATTCTATCTGATTCTTTATGACCCTATTTGGGGTTTTCTTGGCAAAGATACAATAGTTAATGTGAAAAACAGGGGCTTTATTCAATTTCCAGTTCTATACTTCCTGTGTTCCTACTCCTTCCAGCTTCCCAATTCTTAAACCACTCTTTCCCAGATATTCAGTGCCTTTCCCATTTGAAAGATCTGATAAATTCATTCCCAATAAGAGCTTTAAAGGGTTTCAATAATCTCTCCCAGGGTATTTGCATTTTAAAAGAAGTTGATAGGAAATGGACAAATTTTAAAGTCAAAGGAATCAATCTCTAATGGTAGGATTTGGGGCATTAGTATAGAGATTAGAGAATAATAGAATATTAGAGACCTGAGGATCTTAGAGATCACTCAGGAGACATAAAGTATGCCTAGGCTCAATTATGACTGTGGTACTAGTTGAAATGGTGACCCTGGGTTTGTCACTTCCCCCTTCACGAGCTAAAGATCATTCTGTCATATAAAAGGACATCACTGGAGAAGATGTTTTCTAAGATGTTTTCCCCTTCCAGCTTTGATATTCAATGTTCTTTTTATATAAATAAATTTTGGCTGATCTTCTGTTTTTTATTACCTACATTTTCTGCTCTATCTCAAACCCCACCCCTTCTGAGGGAGCCATCCCCTTAGTTTACAGAAGAGGAAACCAAGATCAGTTGACTGGTACAAGGTAGCACAATTCCTACTCTCTAGAGCAGATCCTCAAGCTTAGTCTCCAGGTTCCAAATCTAGTTATCAGACTGATAACTAGGGGAGAAAGGCAGAAATGAGGGACTCAGCTGCTGCTGAAAGTCTATGTGTCTGTCCTTCCAGAGGAAATGTTTCTCAGCCAAGGTCATTTGAGGTCTTTGGCACAATCGAGGGAAAAGGAAAAGGCAGGGTCTAGGAAGACCAAAATTAAGTTCCAGCTGAGGAAGGAGGCTTGAGGGAAGGGGCAAAACCTTTTGTTCCCCACCTTCCCCCAGTCCCTCAGTGCTTGATATTGCTGCATAAGCGATAAATCAAGGGTCCCTGATCATTGACAGTGGGGTGATCCAGAAAGATCTGGGAATGAGCTCATTTATCCATTCAATTCATTTCTTCTACAAGCATCTATTTAACACCTACTGTGTACAGAGCTTTGTGCTGATCTTCTATTTTTGCAAGAGGACTGAGAGACAGGGAGCCTGGAGATGGTGACATGTAGGGAAGAAGACAGGGGTCATTTCCTCCCAAAGAGTAGGATGAAAGGGTGAAGAGGAATATGGTAGGAAAAAAGAAAGGAAAAGAAAAGAAGGGAAAAAAGTTCATTGAGGTATAGAAGAAAACAGAAGGAAGATCAGGGGGAAAATATACAAACCAAAGAGTATTAAAATAAATTAATTTTTATTTTAATTTAAATATAAATTAAGCATTATTAAATTATATTAAATATAAACTAATATAGATATGTAAATATAAATATATCAAATTATGTAAAATTAATTTAATTATTAAATTTTAAAATACAGATTGAATTTATTATAGCTTTAAAGAAAAAGCACCCTTATTCCATAGAGTCCTACAATTCATTTACAATCTTCTTTTTTATGTTCTACTAGGTCTATGGAAATGTCCATTTATTCTCTGCTTGTTAAGTTCAGAGTCAAATGAAAGAAAGGGATAAGCAAGAAATCAAGAACACTAAGGAGGTAAGAGATCTGGGTTTGAGTCCCCACATGTGACCAGAGGCAAGTCAATGAATCTTCCTCAGGCTTGCTTTCCTCCTCTGCAAAATGGGGGCAATAGCACTCCAACCAAAAGGAAGTTTCATGTCATGGAAAGAACAAACAAAATCAAAGGTCAAGTATTTGGACCCTGGTTAAATGGGAAACATGGTGACTTTGAGACCTGGATTCAAATCTCAATTCGGCTACTATGACAACAACAATGATGATAATGATGATTGATAGCATTTACATATTATATATATGCATATATACTACATATTTAACATTCACATAATTATATATTGCCTATAAACTCTATAAACTAGTCACTTTGTTAATTGCTTGACAATTATGATCTCAGTTGATCCTCACAACAAACCTGGGAGTTTGGTGCTATTATTATCCCCATTTTACAGTTTAGGAAACTGAGGCAAATAGAAGTAAAATGACTTTCTCAAAGTTACACAGCTAGTGATTCGGTCTGAGTTCAAATTTGAACTCAGGTCTTCCTGACTCCATGCCCAGCACTCTAACTGTGGAGGAAGGAGCTTTGAGGGAAGGGGCAAAACCTTTTATTCTTCACCTTCCCCTACTTCCTTTATTGCCTGCTACTGCTGGGTAAGTGGCTGTCCAGGGTCTGAAGTTTGACCAAATTTACTTAACATCTGAGGTTTAGATTAGATGGTCCCTAAGTCTAGCTAATGAGAGAATATTTAGCAAGTTCTTAACTTGTGCCTAGAACACACCTGCTTTCCTTCATGATCAGAGGACCAAAATGACATCCCTGGCGATGTCTTTCGATTCATGAATCAATTGGATTGAAGTAAGGAAGAGTCGCCCAAAGCCATCCACTCCACTCTCTTCCAGAGTCAGCCAAGTCTAGTGGCCAGACCAAAGTCCAAATGATTAGTGATGGCCCGGGATGCCGTGGCTTCTTCAGCATCTAACCCTGCAAGCTTCGAGCACTCTACGGTGCCCTCTTCTGCATCTTCATGGCTGTTGAAACAAATTGTTCCCATCCTCTTCAGACTATTCCCAGGCATTATTCTGGGATGGCTTCTAGTCTGCTCACCACCGAGCGAAAGGCTTCCATTGGCTTTTGAGCCAGAACTGAGCAGGCATACAAAAGGTCCCCAAAATTTATCTGCCTGGATGCACTGGAGTGAGGAGATAATAATTGCTGTAAGCCTCTGGGTAGAGAGTTCTGCTCCCTACCCAAGTCCATATGAAGCCATGAGCACCAACTCTGTGACCGCTGCTTTTGTCCCTGTTAAACTTACCCTTCCTTGGAGACAGACAGACGAGGCTACAACCTCACGAGCTTTGAAAGGTCAAAAGCACAAGGCAAGGGAGAGAGTGTCCGAGTCGGTGTCCATGGCAGAGTTTGGAGGTAGCTAAAGCCCAGCGAGGAGCAAAGTTCTTGGAATTCAGCCTAGTCATGAATTGGACCTGGGAAATGAGACATGGTTTCTGCAAATGAGGGAACCATTGGATTATTTTTCTATTTGTATTCCCAATGCTATGCATACCACAAATGCATAATAAATGCTTCATTCACTGAGCTAACATTTTTGGAGTCCTTTAAGGTTTACACATCACTTTTAAAAGATCACATTTGATCTTCACAAGAACCCTGGGAGGTAGGTGCTATCCTTGTTCCCATTTTATAGGTAAAGAAACTGAGGCAGAGAAAGATTAAATGTCTTGTCCAGGGTCGCATAGATACTAAGTGTCTGAGGCTGGATTTGAATACAGGTCTTTTTGACTCCAGGTCCAGTGCTTTATCCAACTGGGTGACTTAAGTGTTCTCAAAATTGACCTGGGTGTGGGAATATTTTGTAACAACTGTTCTAAGTTTGCACCCACTCTCCCCTGTGACCAAACTGACAGGAGGGGGAGTATGTCCCTGGAGGGGAGGGGAGGGAGATATGCTTGTACTTCTTCTCTTGCTGGTCTTGTCACTATTTCTTTGTAAAAGCTAATTGATATTATTGGGTTACATCTTACTGAGAATGCTAATTGCCTGGCCACTTAATGACAGAGGGAAGATATTAATTAACTGATAATTGAACTGAGGAGAACAGTATGAAACAGGGGCTTGAACCTAGCATTAGATATAGAACAATTCCAGAACCTTATGGCATCCCCTAGAATTCTGGGAGGAAATGTAGTCTTTCTGTGGCCCTTGAATTACCAGTGAGAGTGGAAGTTGGGATAAGGACTTTCTCAATTTAGAAAGAAGTATTATTGAGGCAGAACTGATGAAAAAGATAATTTCAGAGAATCTTGGCTAATATGAACTGATGCAGAGTGAAATGAGCAGAACCCAGAGAACAAATTGCACAAAGACAATAACATTGTAAAGAATAGACATGAAATCTTTAAGAATCTTGGCCAAGATAATGACCAACTTTGTCTCTAGAAAGCCTCAGATGAAGCATGTGATGATGTACAGCCTGAAAAAGAGGCTATGGATGGAAGGTACAGAAAGAGACGTCCGTTTCTGAATGTGGTAACTAGGTGGATTTATTTTTCTTGAATATGCTTATTTGTAATGAAGGTCTGGATTTTCTTCTCTGGTTTTCATTGGAAGAGAGGACCTGAACAATAGTGAGAGAAGAAAGGCAGGGCATTGAAACTTTTATATTTAAGGAGAAGAAGAGAGATAGAGCAGGACAGCTAGTGAATAGAAAGAGGCTCGGTGGATAGAAAGCAAGGCAAGAGATCCTAGGTTTAAATCTGACCTCAGACACTTCCTAGCTGTGTGACCCTGGGCAAGTCACTTACCCCCATTGCCTAGCCCTTACCACTCTTCTGCCTTGGAGCCAATACATAGTACTGACTCCAGAACAGAAAGTAAGGGTTTTAAAAATAATAATATAACAGTCTAATTAGGGAGACCATGCACAGAAAGTGACTTGAGAACATAGCCTAACAGGGTGAGGAATAGCTCAGATCCCTCAGAACAAACAAGGATGAATCCTGGAGAAATGGTCAGGGTAAGACAGTGAGCCATTTTAATTTTCAATCCCCTAGAAATGAGAGAACAAATCCTTTTGGCAAACTCCAAGGAAACTCAGGTTCTAAGTTACCCAGATGTCGAGAGAAAGGAAGGTCAGGAATATTTTGCCTCATGGTTATAATAATAATAATATATAATATTATATATCATATTTATATGATATATAACATTATATATAATATATAAATAATATATAATAATAATAATAATATAATAAATAGACAGATGAATGGAAAGGGAGTGAGGGCCCCAGTGGGGATTATTGTAAAAGCATCCATTTTCCATCCACAGATCAAATACCAATATATAATAAGTTGACAAGTCTCTGGACCTTTGGGGAATGGATATTGATTGGTGCTTCCAGACTCCATGAAGATTTATCGATGATAGTTGACTATTAATTGTCCACTTGGTGTTTGTCAATGGGCTCCAAGGTCCAGTAACAGGAGAAGTCGATAACTCAAGCAGAAAGTCACCTTTTGCTCCATCCAATTTGTCATCATGCCTGCAAGACCTAGCTCTGGAAGGAAATGCTAATACATTGCCATTTGGAAAACCAGTCCTCAGAGACAAATGCCAGGGGTGGAGAGGAAAGCACATCAGGAGGTATAATTTGTTTTGGCCACTTCTGAGAACTCCTGAATGTAAGATCCGGGAGACACACTAGAATGTAATTACAGACTCTCAAAATTGTGTCTCCAAATCAGAGCTGGAAGGGATCATAGAGGCTATCTGATCCAAGCCATACCCGTCCAGGAACACCTCTCTACAACATTACCAAAGGATCCAAATTTCATTCTAGGAATGGCAGAGGAAAAAGAAGAAAAATAACTATCAAAGGGTTCTACTTTCCCAATGAGCCCATTGAGCTCATTCTACTTTGAACTCATTTCTACTCTTTCCCCAATATATGAAATCAAAATCTGACTCTTAGTTGCTCTTCTTCTTATTCATGTTCTTAGTTTTTGAACTCCAGAAGTTGTTCTTATACAACCAAGCCATGCCTTATGTTTATCCTGAATTCCCAGCTCTTGTTTTCATCTTTATATGTTTCTAAAATTTATCATTGCGTTCCCCAAACATTTACATTGGTAGCTTTAGACAGCTTCTCTTTTTCTTCCTCACTGGCTTAATTCCATTGTAGAAAGTCCCATCATTCCTGGACTAATATTACATGATATCATCCTTTCTCTGAATGTTTGAAAATTTGCTGTTCCCAAATCTAGGAGGTGTATCAAGCTACACTAGGCTTTCCTTTCTCTTATCACTCATCTAAGATAAAGTGGTCACCTCTCCCTAAAGTTCATATTGTTCCTATTTAGGTGGCTCTTCCTTGCTAGTCATAATAAGAGCCATAATAATAATTTCTCTGATCATTTAATTATTCATGAAGTAATCCAAAAAAGTATTAGCTACTTTGCTTTTGGAAGAGAGTACCTTGTCTGAGCCTCAGTTTCTGCACTGAGAAATGGGGGTGGGATGGGACCAGATGGTTTGTAAGATCTATTCTAGTTCTAAATCTATGATATCATAACTATCCTCTTGGGATCTTTAGTTTCTTGCCAAGGATCCAATAATCTCTAAGCATATTTCCTAGGTTCCATCTTGTCCCCATATGAAGTAGGTAGTGGTAATTCAGTCTGAGGGGTCTTCAGAAGTCTTCCCTGACATCCTGGATATGTATCTTTCTATCATTAACATAGCTCAACCTCAGTGCCCCTCGGCAAAGAGTCACCAACCAGCACTGCTCACCTCTTCTTCCTCTCTCCTTCTTCCTGATTTCTATATCACTATTGAGGGTGCCACCATCTTCCCAAGCATCCAGACTCACAAATTAGGTGGTGTCTTCCTCAGCTCCTCACTCTCGCACTCCTACCCCCATTATCCAATGTGTTTCCAAGTCTTGTCCATTTTACCTAGGTAACATCTCTCACAGATGCCCCCCTCATTTCTTGGACAGTGCCACCACCTGGTACAAGCCCTTATCATCTCATGTCTGCCCTGTGGCAATGGCTTTCTGGTTGATCTGCCCACCCCAACCTAGCCTCTGTTCAGCTGTCAAAGTGATCTTCCTGAAACATAAGTCTGACCACATCAACCTCCTATTCAATTCACTCCAGTGATTCTCACCTCCAAGATCCAACATATGTTTGATGTTTAAAGTAACCTGCCTCCTTCCATGCTCCAGTCTTATACCTTGTACCCCCTGCGTGTATTCTGGGATCCAGTAACACTGGCCTCTTTGCTATTCCTCCAGCAAGACAAGTTGTCCTTAGACTCCAGGCATTTTCACCATCTCCCTCCTCATCTCTGCCTCCTGGTTTCTTTCCTTTGCCTTCTACAAGAAGTCTTTCCCAATCCCCTTCTGATGCTGACACCTGGCCTCTAAGATTATCTACAATTCCTTCTCTATATATCTTGATTGTACATAGTTATGTGCATGTTGCCTCCTCCATGAAACTATGAGCTCCTTGAGAGCAGGGATTGTCTTTTGTCTTGTATGCCCTGCACTTAGGACACTCATGCCTGGTATACAGTAGGTGATTAATAAATGCTTGTAGCCATGACTTCATTTGATTCTTACCGGACAAGTTCTATCCCAGTGGCACCTGGGATTGCTTCTCATTCCTTGCAGCATAAGCACCTCCTGTCATCTTATTTGGCTTCAGCTCTCCCTTCAAGGAAAGAATCTTATGCCTCTTACTTGGATCCAAGAGTTCAGCATTCTTTCCTTCCTTCTTTGTGTCACATTGTTTTGGCTATCAGCCTCCTGGCCCAGTTCAGGACTGCCCTTTGCCTCTTCAGATCCCTTTCTTTTGCTTCTTTTTACCTTAAAGCAATTTTTCCTTTAGTTCAAAGAACACTTTGTTCTCCTTGAGAATCCAGCAAGATAAGAGGCCCTTTTGCCTCTTCCTCTCGGAGGGAGAACAATCTGCACCCTTTTCATACCTAGCAGTTACTTGATGCTGGCAGAAACATAAGTGAAGACTCCTTTCTTCAAGCCCTTGCAAACTCCTCTTGCCCTAAGTCCTTGCTGAAAGTCACACCTTTAATCTTCTCTAGTGGCCATTGCCTTAATACTAGCTCTCAGGGTGATCTAACATGGAAAATTGCTTGTGGCCACATCTATTTACCCTGCTTTGGGGGACTGATCACTGAGTGTCCAAACTGAGGGAGATATTCCCACCTTTTCTCTTGAGATGCCTTTGCATCCCAGCACTGGATGGGATCTTGGGACATAGAATGTCAGCCCTGAGAGGGTCTTTAGAACATCAAATGTCAAACCTGAGAGGGACCTTAGAATACAGAATGTCAGAGGTGACAGTTACCTTAGAACATAGAATGTCAGAGTTAGACCAGATCTTAGAATGTAGAATGTTACAGCTGGGAGGTGCCTTAGAACATAGGACTTCTGAGCTAGAACGGACTTTAGAACATAAAATGTCAGACCTGGGAAAGACCTTAGAACATAGACTGTCACAGGTAGAAATGGCTTTAGAACATAGAATGTAAGAACTGGAAGGGACCTTAGAACACAGATTGTCAGAGCTGGGAAGGACCTTAGAATATAGACTGTCACAGGTAGAAATGACTTTAGAACATAAATTGTAAGAACTAGAAGAGACTTTAGAACATAGAATGTCAGTGGTAGAAGGGACCTTGGAACATAGATTGTCAGAGCTAGGAAGGACCTTAGAACATAGACTATCACAGGTAGAAATGACTTTAGAACATAGAATTTCAGTGGTAGAAGGGACCTTAGAACATAGATTGTCAGAGCTGGGAAGGACCTTAGAAAATAGTTACAGATAGAAATTACCTTAGAACATAGAATGTAAGAACTGGAAGGGACCTTAGAACATAGATTGCCAGAGCTGGGAAGGACCTTAGAAAATAGTTACAGATAGAAATTACCTTAGAACATAGAATGTAAGAACTGGAAGGGACCTTAGAACATAGATTGCCAGAGCTGGGAAGGACCTGAGAACATAGAATGTCACAGATAGAAATGACTTTAGAACATAGAATGCAAGAACTGGAAGGGACCTTAGAACACAGATTGTCAGAGCTGGGAAGGACCTTAGAACATAGAATGTAAGAACTTGAAGGGACCTTGGAACATAGATTGTCAGAGATGGGAAAGACCTGAGAACATAGAGTGCCACACCTGGAAGGT
The DNA here is from genome assembly GCF_027887165.1 of Monodelphis domestica. NCBI lineage: Eukaryota > Metazoa > Chordata > Mammalia > Didelphimorphia > Didelphidae > Monodelphis > Monodelphis domestica. The sequence goes on from NC_077232.1 coordinate 30,361,380, forward strand.
ACCTTAGAATATGGAACTTCTGAGCTAGATGGGACTTTAGAACATAGAATGTCAGGATGGGGAAGGACCTTAGAACATAAAATGTTACAGATAGAAATGACTTTAGAACATAGAATGTGAGAACTGGAAGGGACCTTGGAACATAGAATGTCAGTGGTAGAAAAGACCTTAGAACACAGATTGTCAGAGCTGGGAAGGACCTTAGAAATGGAACGTCAGAGATAGAAGAGATATTAGAATATCGATTGTTAGAGCTAGGTAGCATCTTAGGACAATGACTATAAGAGTTGAGAGCACTCTTAGAGCACAGAGCCAAAGCTAGAAAAGATATTTTAATATAGAACATATGACCTAGAAGTGATCTTAGAATATAGACTAGTAGAGCTGAGAGGAACAGTAGAATGTGGAATATCAAAGTTAAGAAGGACCTTAGAATATGGAGCATAGAAGACCTTTCTCTGTCCTTTAGCTGTTAATGCCTTCTCTTTCAGATAGCTTTCATCTACTGCAGATATATCTATAAATATATCTATATCTTAATATACTCATAGATAAAATAGCTGACATGATTATATATACACACACAACGATATGTATGTTCTAGTAGGTACCTACGTATTTCCATATTGTCTCCTCCATTAGAATGTATGCTCCTTGAGGTCAGGGACCATTTTTTTGCCTGTGTTTGTAGCCCGGCTCCACCAATGTTTAAGAACTTGACAGACCATCCGAATTGGAAATGATCTTAGGACACAGAATCTCTTCTAATCCAAAGAGGTAAATGGCAAAAAGAAAATGCCCAGAGCAGCCAGTTATTTCTGGCTGTACATTTTTGTGGTAGCAGAGAACCAGAGTGAGGCAAGTGCCCGTCCACTGGGTAGTTGCTAAACAAATTGTGGTGCACGACTGTACAGAGACCTTCCTGGAAAGTGACACAGTAGTAGCTGATCTGCTGATTGCTAGACCAGGGCTGTTTGTGGCTCTCATCACTCCTGGCTTTACTTGGCCAGCATCCTCTCGGGTAGCATCTTTCATCCAGTTGACTGTATGCCAAGCACATTCTGAGCAAATTGTTGTGTGAAGATCTAGACACTTATCTCTGGAACAAAGTCTTCCAGATGTGGCCAGAAGTTCAACATGGTCCCCCACCCCCATCACCAATCACAACTAGGGGACAATGATCTTAGAGGGCACAATTACAGGGAATCATCCTAATGGAAGCTCAGAGCAAAAGGAAAGAATAACCAAGATGTTCAGTTATTACTTAGTCGAGTAGGCAGAGGAGCCGAGTAGCTCAGCATCCTGCTCCTAATATTAAAAAAATTAAAACCCAGATTTTAAATTGTATTTATTTATTATTTTTATATTAATATTTATATTACTATTATTTAATTTAAAAGTCCAGGTTGGACTCCTTTCAGGCTGGCTCAGTTTTTCCTGTTTAAATGTCAGAGATTGGATCTCCTGATGTTGCTTACAAACTGACCCCTGACTTCAAGACAACCTCGGGCTGAGGTTGTCTAACCCCCAAGAAGACTGACTTCTGGCACTCAATCTCAGTTACAACCAACATCGGACATCAGAAGGGAAGTATCAGGGCTTAGGGCCAAAAATTACTTGGTAGGGAAGCATCTGGGTGGCTCAATGGATTGAGAGCCAGAGATCCTGGGTTCAAATGTGGCCTCTGACACTCCCTAGCTGTGTGACTCTGGGCAAGTCCCTTAACCCCCATTGCCTGGCCCTTACTGGTCTCCAGTACATATTATTGATTCTAAGATGGAAGATAAGGGTTTAAAAATAAAAACCAAACTACATGGGTTCATATCCCACCTCTGATTCCTTCTGCATGTATAGCCATAAGCAGTCATTTAATCTCCTTAAGCCTCAGTTGTTCATCTGCAAAATGGGATGAAAATGCCATGGTACCAATCTGGGGAATTGCTGTAAAGACCACCAAATGCTGAAGTCCTAGGAGGACACTGGCAAGCAGCAGAGAGTAGCAGAGAGTGAGCTGGCTTCTGAATCATGAAGAGGAAGGAAATTATTTTGTTTATTTATTCATTTATTAAGTGCTTACTATGTTCTAGGCACTTTACCACTATTACCTTATTTGATTCTAACAACCACTATTGCCTTATTTGATTCTAATAACCCTTCGAGGGAGGCATTGTCATTATCCCCATTTTATGGTTGAAGAAACTGTGGCAGACAGAGGTTAAGTGACTTGCCCAGGGTCACACAGAAGTGCGTTATTTTTTTATTTTATTTTTTTTAAATCCCTTACCTTCTGTCTTAGAATCAATACTATGGCAGAAGAGCAATAAGGGTTAGACAATGGGGATTAAGTGACTTGCCCAGAGTCACACAGAAGTGTCTGAGACCAGATTTTTTTTTAAAAGACCCTCACCTTCTGTCTTAGAATTGATACTATATATTGGTTCTAAAGCAGAAGAGTAGTAAGGGCTAGGAATGGGGGTCAAGTGACTTGCCCAGGGTCACACAGCTGGGAAGTATCTGAGGTCACATTTGAACCCAGGACCTCCCATCTCTGGGCCTGACTCTCAATCCACTGAGCGACCCAGCTGCTGCCCCCCCCCCATTTTAATTCAGTTCTTCCTGACTCCAGCCTCAGTGCCCTATCCATTGTACCACCCAGGAACCCACGAAGACTGGGGTTCACGTCTCATCTCTAACACATACTAACTAGGTAGCCCCAAACAAGCCCCTTAATCTCTAATTGCCCTAAGTAGCTCTCTAAAGTCTTTAATTGATTCTTCTATGGAATGAGAATTGGGTTTTAGAATAGATTTCTTTTTAATAACTCTATAGAGGACCTCTATGTGTGTATATACACACACATATATAAGATAGCCACAGAGCCATACATATAATTATATATTTTGGTCCCACATAGTTTATGTTATTGATTCTAAGACAGAAGATAATGGTTTAAAAAAAAAAAAGAATCAGTGGAATCCAGAATTGATGGCCATGTGGACAGAGAGGTGAGCTCAGAGTCATGAAGATCTGGATTCAAATCCCACCTCTGAAACAGGGTCTGCTTCATCTTGGACAAATTACTTAACCCTTCAGTGTCCAGGGAACTCCCTAAAATCTGAAATTACAAAGGAATTGCTAACCGAGGCAGCATGGGTAAAAGGAATTCCCCACGCCATTGAAATCATAGGTCTAGGACAAAAAAGAACAGCAAGGAGACAGTCTGGAACCTCTTATTGCTATGAGGAACTCCTTGATGAAGACACTCCCTCTACTAGTGCAGGTTGGCACCAGTCCCCCAAATAAAGAAAATTCCAAGCTGGGGAAGACTTCCAAGGTCTTATAGAATGTTCTAGAAGGTAGAATCCCTTCTGTAGCATCCCTTCATTTCTTTATCCAATAAGCATTTATTTATTAAATGTATTATAAATAAATAATATATAATATAAAATATGATATATAATATAAATAAATTAAGTAAATAATTTATTATAAATTTATTAAATACCTTGATCCAACAAGCATTTATTAAATACCTACTACGAGCCAGGACAAGAGGCAAAAGACAGTCGCTGCCCTCAAGGACCTTATGGTTTGAATGAGTCTAATAATCCCTGAAACTACTCAGACACTTCCAATGGCAAGGAACTAGCTCCCAAGCAAGGAAACAATTAATCAGTCATTCAGCCAGTCAACAAGCGCTTAATCACTTGCTATGTGCTGGGTGACCAGTTCCATGGATGTACGGCTCACATTATTTGAAGATCCTTCTTTGTACTGCGCCAGAATCATTCCTTATAAATTTTACTCATTGGTCGAAGGCCAAGGAGGGAAAATGGCAGAGGCAGATTTTTGTTCCATATAAGAAAACATTTCCTAAGTAGAATGGGATGCCTTAAACAGTTAATGAGCTCCCCGTCCCTGAAGATTGTGGGGAGCGGGGACCTCATTGGGGATGCTGTAGAAGGGATTTGGGGTTCTGAGGTCCCTTCCCATGAGGTTCTTTGATTTCATCATTCTGTTTTTCCAGTCTTAGTCCAACCTTCTTCCCCAGTCCCTCAGAACACATTTAATCCCTCTTCCTTGTGTCAGCCATTCAGTTCTTCAGAGAAGGATGTTTCCCTTAGTAGATAGGACATCGGACCTGAGTTCAAGTCTCACTTTCGATATTCGTTGGGTGATCACATTCAGAGCCAATAGCCTCTAAGACCACGTCCAACCCTAAATCTAGGATTCTATAACTGTCCTCTCCAGTCTAAACATTCCAAGTTCTTGAAACTACTCCTCTAATGACACGCTCTCCCATTCCTTTATTATCCTGGGCGTGCTTGAAATGAATCCCTTGGAGGCGAATTCAAGACCAGAATAGGAGCAAAGGGGCACTGTAGGGATGCAGATTGGTGCCCAACGATGGCTGGACGATGGGACCAGAGATGGGGAGGGGAAGGGAAGCCGGCTGAGGGTTTCTTTTCCTTTCCTTGAGATGTCACCATCATGGTCAACCCTCAAGAATTTGGACATGAGGTCATAAACTTCCAGGGCCCCGGCTGGCAATTTTGGTGCCCCCTGCCCTCTTGCCTGGGCAGAATCCCAGGCTGCCCAACTCCCGTTTTTCCTCTGTAAACTCCCACAGGTTTCACCTTAGAGAAATCTCCTCCTTGCTGGAAGCAAGAGAGGGACGAGGGAGGAGAACGTGATGAGAGGGAACAGGTTCCGCAGGGACCGAAGACCCAGCAGACAATTTCCTATCTCAAAGTCCAAGGCGAGCCAGCAGAGATATAATTGAGGGAGAGCAGAGATACTGATGGGAAGAGGGTTACATTGAGCAGCTACTTAGTAAGAAGAATGAGTTAAAATGATTAGTTGCAATAATTAGTTCGAATGGCCAGCTGCTCTCTCCCCCAGGTGAGCTCCCCACCCTTCTGTGAGCCGCCTTGTTGGGTCTCCTCCTGGGAGCTCTGCCTCTCTGCTTCCTCACTACCTCCCACAAGATACTCTAAAGCCTAGATGGAGAATGGTTTTCCTTCTGTTGGTGGTGAAGTCTGCCAGGCATCAGAAAGATTAGTTTTGGCTTTGCAGATCAGCTCCTACACCAGAGCCTCTGATGGAGACCAGGGAAGATGCTGGGGAACCTGAGCTAAAGAACTAGCCAGCAAGATGGGACCCCAACTTAGGGGAGAAGGGCCAATGGGGAGAAAAAACAGGCTGCTCTTGTCATTATTCCCATCATTAGGGGGCGAAGGAGATCAAGTGCTGAACTGGCAGTCCCTTGGACCCAAATTCAGATCTGGCTTCACACACTAGCCGTAAGACCCTAGGCAAGTCACTTAACCCCTATTGGTCTCAGTTTCCCGATTTGTAAAATGGGGATGATGATTACACTTAGAAGTCACAGATCTTTTTTGAGATAAATAAGATTTAGTGGCAAAGGTCATTGGGTCTGTGGGCAGGAGAATTAGATTGAGGCTAGCTGTGCTGCTCCCTAAATCTATGATCTTAGGTCTCCTCATATGAATGAAAGGACCCCTCCAGGTCTGTGTCCTCAATTCCCTTTCACTTCCAATATTCCATTTTCTAAGATTGTAGCCGAAGCTGCATGGTATGTGGCTGTCAGGCAGTCCTCAGAGAAAGACTTGGGTTCAAATGCTGCCTCTGACATGCACTGCTTGTGTGACCCTGAGCAAGTCACACGGGGCTTCTCAGTGATCCCAGGCATCTCTTTGGAACGAGAAGTTTCAGAG